>NC_057749.1:11737498-11779025 GCF_004010195.1 Chiloscyllium plagiosum
CAGAGAACACCTCTGGGACACCCAGACCAACCAACCCAACCACTCCGTGGCTCAACACTTCAACTCCCCCTCCCACTCCACCAAGGACATGCAGGTCCTTGGACTCCTCCATCGCCAGACCATAGCAACATGACAGCTGGAGGAAGAGCGCCTCATCTTCCGCCTAGGAACCCTCCAACCACAAGGGATGAATGCAGATTTCTCCAGCTTTCTCATTTCCCCTCCCCCTATCTTGTCTCAGTCCCAACCCTCGAACTCAGCACCACCTTCCTAACCTGCAATCTTCTTCCTGACCTATCCGCCCCCACCCCCAATCCGGCCTACCACCCTCACCTTAACCTCCTTCCACCTATCGCATTTCCAACGCCCCTCCCCTAAGTCCCTCCTCCCTACCTTTTATCGTAGCTTGCTTGGCACACTTTCCTCATTCCTGAAGAAGTGCTCATGCCCGAAACGTCGATTCTCCTGCTCCTTTGATGCTGCCTGACCTGCTGCACTTTTCCAGCAACACATTTTCAGCTCTGGTCCTATCTTCTCCCTAGTTATCCTCTGGTTTTTAATGTATGCATAGAATGCTTTTGGATTCTCTTTAACTCTATTTGCCAAGGTTATTTCATGGCCTGTTCTTGTTTATCTAATTCCCTGTATGAGTTCTTTCCTGCTTTCTTTATATTCCTCATGAACCCAGTCCAATTTTAGCTTCCTAAACCTTATATAAGCTTATTTTTCTCTTCTGACTAAATTCACAACCGTCCTCGCTATTCAAAGGTCCCTTATCTTGACATCCTTGTCCTTCCTCCTTACTGGAACATGCCGGTCCTGAACTCTTATCCTTAAAGAACTCCCACGCACCAAATGAGGACTTGCTCGAGGAAGTGGTGACAGTTACAATGTTTAAAAGACATTTAATTAAGTACACGGATAAGAAATTTGGAGGGTCAGAGCCAAGCACTGGCAGGTGGAAACAGATTAGCTGGGATTGGCTGGACAAAAGGATCTGTTTCCATGTTGTATGACTCTATGAGTGCTACACTGTCAGAAGGTCAGTGCTGAAGAATTGCCACACTATCAGAGGGTAAGTGCTGACGGAGCACTGAGGGAGTGATACAGTCAAAGGGTCAATGCTAAGGCAATGCTGCACTCCTGGAGGGTCAGTGTGAGGGAGTGCTGAGGGGGTGATGCACTGTCAGAGGGTTAGTGCTGAGGGAGCACTGCAATGTCAGAGGGGAGATATTGTTCTAAGAAAGATCAGTAATGGGACGTCTAGTTTTTTGTCATGCTATTCACGGCCCTGCCCAGTGTACTCACAATGCCATTCTGTACACTGAAACCAAGCTGGTACTTGAGGTCAGGACGTTTGATGAGCACGGTGGTGACAGGAGGACAGCTCACAATGTTCAGCTTAACCTGAACCTGATTCTTCAAACCCTGAAAAACAAGGCATGCTGTGAATTAACCAGGTGTGCAGAAACTGACTCATTGACCTCAGAGATTCTCATAATTATCAGTGAACAAAGACTAGAAAACCCTACCAAGTTCAGTTGTCTCTGGGCCGAGGAATTTGAAACTCCAGATCGCTTTGGATGTAACAGCAGGAGTCTGTGTTCATGGGCACAGCAGTGAGGGCTTGACTGTATACACATGCAAGAGCGTGGGTGAGTGTATGTATATTTGAGAGTTTGTGGGTTGTGTCCAGGTGTGAATGTGTACAGATGTGAGGGTCTGTATGAAGGTTTGTTTACGGGGGTGGGAGCGGCTGTACATAGATAGCAGGGTGTGGGGGGAATGTGCATATACAGGTGAAGGGGAAGGTGTGTACTGATTGGAGGATATATGTGTATATGCATGCAGGTGAGATGGTGTGTGTAGACAGATGGGAAAATGTGTGTGGACAGGCAGAAAGGTGGATGTACAGACAGGAGGATGCATACTTGCTCATGAGATTGTGTACTTGTGTGGGTGTGAACCTGTGCGGATGTGAGTGTATAGGTATAGTACTGGGCAGTACCTTAATGATTCCTTGGCAGGTAGTGAGTGGGAGACCGACAAGGCTCGTGTCATTTATGGACATTATCTGGTCTCCAATACTGAGCTTTCCTGAACGAGCTGCTGCTCCTCCATTCATCATGTTTGCCAGGATGACAGTTGGCAGGATCGAACCCCATCCTGACTCCACAATCACTACACCAAAAATCTCTCCTTTCAACTTCTCAACGTGTAGCTGTGTAAAACAGTGAAGCAAAGAACAAACACTAAGATTAGTCACAGAAAATCCTGCCATTATTCCCAACCTAATCATGGGGAGCTCAGTGCGTATCTAGCATGTGTTGGAAATACAGTGGGTAAGAATCAGAAGAATACAAAAGGGAGATGGAGAAAGAGGGGGCGCAGAAAGAGAGAGAGAAGAAAGTGGGGGGAGAGAAACGTGGGGAGGAAAATGGCGGGGGGGGGGCTGAAGAAACAAGGGAGAGGGGTGTGTACCTTGCAGTTTGGGGGGTTGGGGGTGTTCTTTGGTGTGGGAAGGGGATGTGGAGGGGGCAAACTGCTAGCAGTGGCTGCAAGTAACTGACCTCTTTGCAATTAGCAGAGTTGGAGAAATGGACAAGGTCGTCGTTGTACATTTCCTGAGTGTTGATGATGTCACTGTACTCCTTCTGACTCAAGTCTTCAGGGTTAATCCCATTGGCTCGCAGAAACTCCTGGTAGGCAACACTAAACGCCTGTCCAATGGACTGAGCTATCAGCTGAGCCTGCACACAAACAAGGTACATTTGTGAAGAGAATATCCAGAAAATAATGACACTGCTCGTCTGACATGACACTAAGAGCAGAAGGTTCCAGAATGAATAAATATTCAATGCTGAAGAGCAGCATGAAACACCTAAATGGAACAGACCCACTGTAAGGTACAGGTTGGTTACCTGGGAGCATGGACACCAACCAGCTCTGCAGATCCTCATCAGAGCCTAGGTAGAATGGCTTCAGCCCATTGGATGGATGGATAAATGGGGAGCACCTAGCATCTGAGCTGAAACTGTGCAGTACACTCACTGCCCGAGGAGCCATAACCAAAAAAAGTAGCAACTCATTACCAGCATTACAAGAAAAGTATTTCTTATACTCACATCCTCAGACTCGAAGACATGACAGACCATTTTGTACTGTTTCTTGACCTCCTGGCTCCCAGGTGTGCTTTCAATACAATCCTGGGAAGCCGTACGTGGCACTCGCCGTCGAGCCATCAGGACGACAATGTTGCCAATATCTGCAATGTAGGAAATTGTGCGCAGTGCATGATCCATCATTGGTTCCTGGAACAGATGATACATCAGGGTTAGAAGCTGCACAGAGCTTCCACAACCATTAATCAACAAGTGAAGAAACATTAGCATCTTCTACCAACGAATCAGTGATCAGTCCAAAAACATATACTCATCCCTTTCATTGTCAGTTGTCAAAATAAAGCAAGTGTGAACATTGGCTCAATCAGTGACATCCTCCACACGAGACAGAATCAGTTCCAGCCCCAATCCAGAAAATAGGAGTGAAAAACCAGACTAACACTTCATTGCAGCACTGAGGAGGTGCGACACTGTTGAAGGATCAGTACTGAGGAAGCACTCCACAGACAGAGTCAGTTGTGAGGGAGAACTGCACCATTGAAGGTGCAGCAGTGAGGAAGCAATGCACTAATGGAGGGGCAGTAGTGAGGGTGGATTGCACTATTGGGAGGTGCAGTAGTGAGAAAGTATTGCTAATTTGAAGGGACAGTAATAAGAGATGTGAACTATTAGAGGGCAATAATAAGGGAGTGCCATTATATTGGAAGGACAGAAGTGAGGCAGAAGAATACTGTTGGAGGGGCAGTCGTGAGGGAGTAGTGTCAAATGCCTTTCCAATGAAACATTAAATTGGGGTTCTATTTGCTCTCCCAGGGAAATCTAATAGTTCTCATGTCATTATATGAAGGAGACGAATACATTTTTCCTCATGTCTCAGACCAGTATTTATCCCTAAAATAACTCCTTAAAACACTTTACTTTTCACACTGCTCTTTGTGGGATCTTGTTGTATTCAGATTTCTGGCTGGCTTTATCTTACTTCCTGGACTACATTTCAAAATGCTTTACTGACTGTTTTGGGACATCCTGAGGTCCTGAAAGGCATTACGGAAATACAAAGCTTTTCCTCTGGTTAATTAAGCCTTGGTTCAAAGGTATTTTTGTGCTTCAGGTTTCTATAGTCACTGCCTGTCACTAGGAGCTGGAGTCCTGCAGCCCAGCTCTGCCCAATCATTTTACTGACAAACTACAATCTGGAATCAGCAGTGAGGATTGTGGCTGCTTCAAACTATCACTCAGAAATGACAAGCTGTGTGGTCAGGCATTCTCCTCTTGCTCTCCATTTCACCCTACCCAACATACACTCACTACACACACAAAGACACACACATATGCATACATCAGTTTGCTGGGCTAGGGTCTGCATCTCCCACACATACTGTTACCTGTGAATCCGCATTCAGAACTTTAATCCTCTGTGTGGAAATGAAGAGATCGACTTCTGTCATTGGCTGTGAATCTCCATCAGAACCCTGGGAGGAAGAAATTGACAGGGTCATTGATAAAGCCCATTTGGAAATCCAGGTCAGTACACTGGCTGACAGTGTTGCAGTACTGGTTAAACGTTACTGCTGGATTTCATATTGTGTCCACTGAAATATCATGTCACCCATCATCACACTGCAGGGCTCCCTGTCCAAATAAATTAATACACGTGGATCAAATAATCAAAGACACAAGATTGCTGTTACAGGGGCAAGCCTGCAAGCGAACTACTCACCCCTTTCTTCTTGATCTTTGATGTTTTCTGTACCCTCTGAGTGGCAACAAAGTATGAAAAGAAAATGAAGTTAGATACTGGAGATGACAGAAGAGATACTGGCACACAATACATCTCTGGTCACTTAAACTCATTAGGGCTGGGGTGGGAGGAGGGACAGAGATAGGAGGAGGAAAGGGGGATGCAATTCCGGAGTCCTAAGTACAGACCACCCCACAACCTCATACATAGATGAATTGCTGCACCCACACACAAGGGTATGGCTGTATCCACTGAAGTTTAGGAAAATGAAGTGTGACTGGATTAAAATATCTCCAGGGATCCTGGAGCTGGATGAAATTTGAATCATTCGGGAGGCTGAGATGGTTACTGAGAGGAGTTACAGGGAGGTAATCACACCTCAGGTACAAGATGGGTTACAAATTAGAGTGGTGCTGGAAAAGCACAACAGGTCAGGCAGCATCCGAGGAGCCGGAAAATCAACGTTTCGGGCAGGAGCCCTTCCTGATGCACCACTCTAATCTTGACTCTAATCTCCAGCATCTGCAGTCCTCATTTCCATCTAGATGGGTTACAGTCAGAGGACTGAAAGGGAACCGTCAGGCTGTGCAAGGAACCCCTGTGGCCGTTCCCCTCAACAAGTATACCAATTTGGATGCTGTTGGGGGGAACAACTTACCAGGGGTAAGCCATGGGGCACAGGTCTCTGGCAGAGAGCCTGTTTCTGTTGCTCAGAAGAGAAAGGGGAGAGGAGCAGAGCATTAGTCATTGGGGACTCCATAGTTAGGGAGACAGATACGAGGTTCTGTAGGAACGAGAGAGACTCATGGTTGCCAGGGCTTGTCTTGTCTCAGATCATGGTTTTGGGAGCTTAAGGGGGGAGGGGGAGCAGACCGAAGTTGTGGTCCACATAGGCACCAACAACATAGGTAGGAAAAGGGATGGGGATTTAAGGCAGAAATTCAAGGAGCCTGGGTGGAAGCTTAGAGCTAGAACAAATAGAGTTGTTATCTCAGTTTTGTTACCTATGCCACTTGCTAGCGAAGTAAGGAATAGAGAGAGAGAGGAGTTGGACACGTGGCTACAGGGAAGGTGCAGGGGACAGAGATTCAGATACCTGGATATTCTGAGCTAGGTGGGCCCTCTACAAACAGGATGGTCTACACCTGAACCAGAGAGGTACCAATACCCTGGGGGAAGTGTGTGGAAATTTGCTAATGTTCTTCGGGAGGGTTTAAACTAATTCAGCAAGGAGGTGGGAAGCTAAATTGTAGCTCCAGTGCCCAGGAGGTTGAGAGTAGTGAGGTTTCAAGGTTGCATATGTGCATTCCTGAAGAAGGGCTTATGCCCAAAACGTCGATTCTCCTGTTCCCTGGATGCTGCCTGACCTGCTGCGCTTTTCCAGCAACACATTTCCAGCTCTGCATAAGTGCATTGGCAAGCAGGAAGGTGGTTTGAAGTCTGCCTACTTCAACGCCAGGAGCATCCGGAATAAGGTGGGTCAACTTGCAGCATAGGTTGGTACCTGAGATTTCGATGTTGTAGCCATTTTGGAGACATGGATAGAGCAGAGACAGGAATGGTTGTTGCAGGTTCCAGGGTTTAGATGTTTTAATAAGAACAGGGAAAGTGGTAAAAGAGGGGGAGGTGTAGCCTTATTAGTCAAGGAATGTATTACGGTAGCAGAAAGGATGTTTGAGGACTCATCTACTGTAGTATGGACCAAGGTTAGAAACAGGAAAGGAGAGGTCACCCTGTTGGGAGTTTTCTATAGGCCTCCGAATAGTTCCAGCGATGTCAAGGAAAGGATTGCAAAGATGATTCTGGATAGGAGCGAGAGTAACAGCATAGTTGTTTTGCGTTACTTTAACTTTCCAAATATTGACTGGAAATACTATAGTTTAAGTACTTTAGATGGGTCAGTTTTTGTCCATATGTGTAGGAGGGTTTCCTAACACAGTATGTAGAGAGGCCAACAAGGGGCGAAGCCACATTGGATTTGGTACTGGATAATGATCCCAGCCAGGTGTTAGATTTGGAGGTAGGTGAGCACTTTGGTGGTGGTGATGTTTACTTTAGAGTATATACCGCAGGGCAAGAGTTATAGCTGGGGAAAAGGCAATTATGATGTGATTAGGCAAGATTTAGGATGCTTATGATGAGGAAAGAAAGTGCAGGGGATGGGCACAATTGAAACGTGGAACTTATTCAAGGAACAGCTACTGCGTGTCCTTGATAAATGTGTTCCTGTCAGGCAGGGAGTAAGTGGTCGAGCGAGGGAGCCGTGGTTTACTAAAAAAGTCGTATCTATTGTCAAGAGGAAGAAGGTGGCCTATGTAAGGATGAAACGTAAAAGCTCAGTTCAGGCACTTGAGAGTTACAAGTAGCCAGGAAAGACCTAAAGAGAGAACTAAGAGCCAGGAAGCGACATGAGAAGTCATTGGCAGGTAGGATCATGGAAAATCTTAAAGCTTTTTATAGGTATATCAGGAATAAAAGAATGACTAGAGTAAGATTAAGGCCAATCAAGGATAGTAATGGGAAGTTGTGCGTGGAGTCCGAGGAGATAGGAGAAGCGCTAAATGAATATTTTTCATTGGTATTCACACAGGAAAACGTCAACGCTGTCGAGGAAAATACTGAGATACAGGCTACTAGACGGGATGGGATTGAGGTTCACAAGGAGGACGTTTCAGCAATTCTGGAAAGTGTGAAAATAGCTAAGTCCCCTGGGCCAGATGCAATTTATCCTAGGATTCTCTGGGAAGCCAGAGAGGAGATTGCAGAGCCTTTGGCTTTGATCTTTATGTCGTCATTGTCAACAGGAATAGTGCCAGAATACTGGAGGGTAGCAAATGTTGTTCCCTTGTTCAAGAAGGGGAGTAGAGACAACTCTGGTAATTATGGACCAGTGAGTCTTACTTCGGTTGTGGGTAAAGTGTTGGGAAGGGTTACGAGAGGTCAGATTTATAATCATCTAGAAAGGTATAAGAGTTGATTAGGGACAGTCAACACGGTTTTGGGAAGGGTAGGTCATGCCTCACAAATCTTATTGAGTTCTTTGAGAAGGTGACCAAACAGGTGGATGAGGTTATAGCAGTTGATCTGCTGTATATGGATTTAGTAAGGCACTTGATAAGGTTCCCCACGGTAGGCTATTGCAGAAAATACAGAGATGGGATTGAGGGTGATTTGACGATTTGGATCAAAACTTGGCCAGCTGACAGAGGATGGTGGTGATGGGAAATGTTCATCCTGGAGTTCAGTTACTAGTGGTGTACCTCAAGGATCTGATTTGGGCCCACTGCTGTTTGTCATTTTTATAAATGACCTGGATGAGGGCATAGAAGAATGGGTTAGTAAATTTGCAGATGACATTAAAGTTGGTGGAGTTATGGATAGTGCCGAAGGATTTTGCAGGTTACGGAGGGACATAGATAAGGTGCAGAGCTATGCTGAGAGGTGGCAAATGGAGTTTAATGCAGAAAGCTGTGAATTGATTTACTTTGAAATACAGAGTACCTGGGCTAATGGTAAGATTCTTGGTAATGTAGATCAGCAGAGAGATCTCGGTGTCCATATACATAGATCCCTGAAAGTTGCCACCCAGGTCGATACGGTTGTTAAGAAGGCATACGGTGTTAGCTTTTATTGGTAGAGGGATTGAGTTTCGGAGCTTTGAGGTCATGTTGCAGCTGTAAAAAACTCTGGTGTGGCTGCTCTTGGAGTATTGCATACTGTTCTGGTTGCCACATTATAGGAAGGATGTGGAAGCTTTGGAAAGGGTTCAGAGGAGATTTACTAGGATGTTGCCTGGTATGGAGGGAAGGTCTTATGAGTAAAGGTGAAGGGACTTGAGGCTGTTTTCACGAGAGAGAAGAAGGTTGAGAGGTGATTTAATTAAGACATATAAGATAATTAGAGGACTAGGTAGGGTGGACAGTGAGAGCCTTTTCCCTCAGATAGTGATGACTAGCATGAGGGACATAGGTTTAAATTGAGGGGTGATAGATATGGGACAGATGTCAAAGGTAGTTTCTTCACTCAGAGTAGTAGGCGCATGGAACACCCTGCCTGCAACAGTAGTAGATTCACCAACTTTAAGGGCATTTAAATGGTCATTGGATAAACATATGGATGAAAATAGAATAGTAGGAGAAAGTGAGGACTGCAGATGCTGGAGATCAGAGTCGAGAGTGTGTTGCTGGGAAAACACAGCAGGTCAGGCAGCATTTGAAGAGCAGGAGAATCGAGGTTTTGGGCATAAGCCCTTCACCAGGCATGATTCCTGAATGCCCAAAACTTCAATTCTCTGCTCCTCAGATGCTACCTGATCTCCTGTGCTTTCGCAGCAACACACACTGAAACTGGAATAGTGTAGGTCAGATTGGTTTCACAGGTCAGTGCAACATCGAGGGCCAAAGGGGATATACTGCACTCTAATGTTCTTTGTTTCCTCTTGTGCAAGAATCTAGAAATCTGGGTCACCCATTTAAAATACAGATAAGGAGAATTTTATTTCCCACAGAGCATCATGACTCTTTGGAACTCTCTTCCTGAAAAGTAGTAGTAGAGTCTTTGAACATCTTTAAGGCAGGTTAAGGTGGGAGGTGGTGGTGGTGGAGGGGGGGGGGGTTGGTGAGGTCGTTGGAGTTGTCAGGAGTAATCAGATGAGCTACAGTCTTATTGAATGGGAGAGCAGGCTCCAGGGGCGGAATAGTCTATTCTCTTATTCCTATATTTGTATATTTGTATATATTATATATATATTATATACATATATATAGCCATTACTCAACAACAGAGGGTAGACTTAATGCCCTCTGTCAGTGAGGCTGAACAAGAATTAGTTATGGGTTCTTGTGCAGTTCCTTTGTTATTTTAAGATATATCAGTTTGTTTGTAAAATAATATTCACACAGGTCCAGAGCTGGTCTTATCTCATATGGTCTGAGGGTGACTGAGGCCAAATGGAATAAGGCACCAGGTGATAGAGTAATACAGCATGGAAACAGGCCCTTCAGCCCAAACTGGTCCATGCTGACCATGGTGCCCACTCAGCTAGTTCCAATTACCCGCATTTATACAGTCATAGAGATGAACAGCACAGAAACAGACCCTTCGGTGCATGCCAAACAGGTATCCTAACCTAATCAAGTCCCATTTGCCAGCACTTGGCCCATATCCGACTAAACCCTTCCTATTCATATAACCATCCAGATGCCTCTTAAATGCTGCAACTGTACCAGCCTCCACCACTTCCTCTGACAGCTCATTCCATACATGTATCATCCTCTGCATGAAGAAGTTGCCCCTTACATCTCTTTTATATCTTTCCCCTCTCACCCTAAACCTATGGCGTCTAGTTCTGGACTCCCCCACCCCAGGAAAAAGACTTTGTCTATTTATCCTATCCATGCCACTCATGATTTTATAAACCTCTATAAGGTCACCCCTCAGCCTCCGATGCTCCAGGGAAAACAGCCCCAGCCTATTCAGCCTCTCCCTGTAGCTCAAATCCTCCAAACTGGCAATATCCTAGTAAATCTTTTCTGAATACTTTCAAGTTTTGCAATATCCTTCCGATAGGAAGGAACCCAGAATTGCACACAGTATCCCAAAAGTGGCCGAAGCAACTTTGGTCCAAACCCTCTAAACCTTTCCCATCCATGTACCTATCCAAATTGTTTTTAAATGTTGCTATTGTATCTTCCTCAACCACTTTCTCTGCAAGCCCATTGCATATTTGTACCACTCTCTGCGTGAAGATGTTTCCCGTCAGGTCCTTCTTAAATCTTTCCTCTCTCACTTTAAACCTATGCCCTCTAATTTTCAATTCCCCATACCTGGGAAAAAGATTATATGCATTTACCCTACCTATGCTCCGCATGATTTTATACACTCAATAAGGTCACCCCTCATTCTCCTACATTCCAAGGAATAAAGTCCTATCCTGGCCAACCTCTCCCTACAACTCAGGCCTACTTGTCCTGGCAACATCCTCATAAATCTTCTTTGCTCTTTTTCCAGTTTAACTATGTCTTTCCTATAATAGAGTGACCAAAACTGTACACAATACTCCAAGTGCGGCCTCACCAACGACTTACACAACTGTAACATAACGTCCCAATTCATATACCCAATGCCTTGATTGATTAAAGCCAGCATGCTAAATGTATTCTTCACCACCCTGTCTACCTATGACGCCATTTTCCTAGGCCCCTGTGTTCCATAATACTCTTCAGGACCTTACCATTTACTGCATAAACTACCTTGGTTTGACTTTCCAAAGTGCAAAACCTCACATTTATCTGTATTGAATTGCATTTGCCAAACCTCAGCCCATTTACCCATCTGATCAAGATCCCTCTGTAATGTTTGATAACCTTCCTTGCAATCAACAATACCTCCTAATTTTCTATCATTTGCAAACTTACTAATCATGCCTTGTGCATTCACACTCACATTATTTATGTAAATAACAAATAACAAAGGTCCCAGCACCAACCCTTGTGACACACCACTAGTCACAGGCCTCCAGTCTGAGAAAGAACCTTCAAACATCACACTCTGCATCCCACCATCTAGCCAATTTTAAATCCAGTTAGCTAGTTCTCCTTAGATCCCACGCAACCTAATCTTCATAACTAGCCTGCTGTGTGGGACCTTATCAAAGGCCTTCCTAAAGTATATATAGACGACATCCACTGTCCTACCCTCATCTATTCTCTTGGTTACCTCTTTGAAACACTCTAAAAGATTTGACAGATATGACTTCTCGCGCACAAATCCATACTAACTATCCCTAATCAGACTTGGACTATCCAAAGGTTTTAGATTAGATTAGATTCCCTACAGTATGGAAACAGGCCCTTCGGCCAAACAAGTCCACACTGACCCTCCAGAGATGTTGGTTGACCCTACCCCTCAGCATCCTCTCCAACAACTTGTTTAGCACTAACAGCAGGCTCGCTGGCATGTGGTTCCCAGGCTTGTCTTTACTACTTTTCTGAAACAATGGAACAACATTAGCCATTAGGTGTAGTCTAGGTAGCTGTGGGAGTCGGTTGGTTTATAGTAAATGTCCGAGTTGATTCGGTCGCCCGTGATAGAAATGGAGAGGTCTAGAAAGGGGAGGGAGGAGTCTGAGACGGTCCGAGCGCCTCATCTTCCGCCTAGGAACCCTCCAACCACAAGGGATGAACTCAGACTTCTCCAGTTTCCGCATTTCCCGTCCCCCCACCTTGTCTCAGTCCCAACTCTCGAACTCAGCACCACCATCCTAACCTGCAATCTTCTTCCTGACCTCTCCGTCCCCACCCCCACTCCGGCCTATCACCCTCACCTTATCACCCTCACCTTAACCTCCTTCCACCTATCGCATTTCCAACGCCCCTCCCCCAAGTCCCTCCTCCCTACCTTTTATCTTAGCCTGCTTGGCACACTTTCCTCATTCCTGAAGAAGGGCTCATGCCCGAAACGTTGATTCTACTGCTCCTTGGATGCTGCCTGACCTGCTGCGCTTTTCCAGCAACACATTTTCAGCTTAAACCTAAGAGAGTTTGGACCTAAAGTGTTCTCCAACTGACACTTCAGTCACTTGCCCGACTTCATTTCTAAACTGTTGCACCCGCCCAAGTAGGGTTCTCTACATATTGGTTTAGGAAACGTTCTTGGACAAATCGGACCAATTCCACCCGGTTGGGCCTTTTAAACTCTGGGTGGTCCAGTCAATTCCGGGGAAAATTAAAAACCAATACTACACTATTATTCTACTGGTAACTGCAATCTCTCTACACATCTGCTCCTCTAGTACCAAATGGCTATTAGTCCCAACAAAGTGACCATCCCCTTCTTGTTTCTAGTTCTAACCATATAGCCTCATTTGAATACCCTTTAAGAATATCCTCTCGAAGCACTATTGTTATGTCCTCCCTTATCTAAAGGCCAACTGCCCCATCTCACTTACTTGTCCCTCTGTCGCGCCTGTAGCTTTTGTATCCTGGCAACATCCAAGGAGCAGCGAAATCGACATTTCGGGCAAAAGCCCTTCGTCAGGAATAAAAACCTAGTTTTTACCTCATTTTTACCTCATCTGCCTTACCAATCAGGCCTCGTGTGTTGAAATAAATGCACTTTAAACCTTATCACTCCCTTCACTGTGGATATATTAATGAAGGGCTAATTGGGTGTAAATTATGGGTCTCTCTTGTAGTGTAAAAGTAGTGTACCTACCGCAGGTTCAAGTCCACCGGTTCCAGAGGTATGTAATAACATCTCTGAATGGGATGGTTAGAAAAACAGGTTAAATTAAGAAAAAGGATGTGAATTGGTTGTATAAGTAGGTGGAGCTAGTAATCAGCTGCTTTTGTGGCACAGTGGTAGTGGCCCTATATCTGGGCCAGAAGGGCTGATGTCAAGTTCTACCTGCACCAGAGATGTGTCATTATGTTCAGGTTGATTAAAATATCTAAAAGTTGGACTTGAATTTTTGTGTAAACAGAGTTACTTTTTTTGGAGTATAACAAAAGCTACACCTACAGAATGCCAGAGTTTGAACTGTAGATAGTTGAGATGAAGATGAAACAAGCAGAGTTAAGCAAGATACCTTGATGCGTCCCACAGCCTCCTGGGCTTGCATCATGCGGATGTTTTTGGAGGGGTTCCGCTCAGATAGCAGCTGTGTGGAGCCTAGGTAATTGGCTGCAAAAATGATCCCATCAATCAGATCCTCAGGCTCACAGGGTCCTGGAACTTCAGAAATAGCACAGAATCAGAGCTCATGAAGTAGTCAAATGATTTTAAGGGATATGGGGATAATGCAGGAATATCTCATTAAGGTGGATGATCGAGAATGGGGGAGCAGGCTTAATGGACTCATGTTTTTAAGCCCCTCCCCTCAGTAACAAGTACAGCAAGTGCTTCAATCTCAAGGAGACACCTCATCAAATGAAAATATTAAACCTTATCAAAAATGCAAGAAAGGTTTCAGTGGTAATTGCAGCATCGGCCATGGGTGTGAAACAGGTTGGGCTATTGGTGCTGAGCTATTCTGTATAAGCCACAGCCTCTGATATATCAAAGATTTATTTATTTTACCTTCTACATCTCTCATTTTACTCACAGGCAGCTCAAGACAACAGAGGATTTGATAAAATAATCGGCACAAAAATAGTACATTCAAGCTTATGTCAGTGTTTATGCCCTACCCTAGCCCCTTTGCTCATCTAAATCTGCCGTCTTTAACTACTTAACCATTTCTCCCTCTGGGGATGTGATCTTGGTGATACAAATGGGAGTGGATTAGAATAACACCAAATTAAGCAAAATTTGGAACATCTTATCACACACCAGAGGCAGATCCATTAATTATTCAGACCATGTGCTGATGGTCTACTCTATACTACAGACAATGAAGAATATTTCCAGAACTGTTTCTACTGCACCGAATGACCCTTTACAACAAGGGGCTCCATTCCAGCCTGCCTCTGCTTGTCTAAATCATTTCCATCTGCAAATACTTGACAAGCACTCACCATCCACAAAGTTGGGAAAAGCCGATGGCTTCCTTGTTTGCTAAAAGAGAAACCAGATATTAGCATAGTGCCACACTAACTAAATATTAACCAATGATATCTCAAGGTGCATCACGCTCTGAGTGAACACGCGCAACATAATCTGAAATTGAATTCATTCCCTGTAATAAGGTGACCAAGAGAACACATCCAGTCAACTCACCATTGAGTTACTTACACAGATGGATCATCAGATAGACAATGGTCAAATAAACAGTCAACAAAGACATACACCAACTCTCTCACTTGAGTATGGACACTGCATGTTTGAAGCCTCACTAAAATTGCCAATCTTCATATCTGACTGAAAATGGTAAGTGTCAGAAGGACATTAAAAATCAGACAACCATTCCAGTCATGCCTGACAGCTTTGCATATTTCAGAGGAGTCACTGGAAATCAGTTAGGTACATTCCTGCCTCATTTTTGCCTCCCTTATTCTGTGACTGAAACAACTGCAACAGCCTGAAGGCCAGCCCTCTCCCTACATCTTTCAGCTGACTCTGTTTATGCTGCAGGACTTGAGCTGGGATCTTCACAGAATGCTACAATAAATGGTTCATAAATGGTCATTGATTAAAGAATGAAAATCACAGAAAAGCAGTAAAACTGACCTCAGAGAGATAGTTATTATTGACCGGGCCATTGAGGTCAGAGCGTTGCTGTTTCCGCGGCTGCTCTGTGTCAGAAGTAGCCTGTCACCAAACAGAGAAATAACACGGAGTTACACCTAATTTTCCATACATTTCCTTTTATCTAGCGTACCCATCACCCATCAATCTGTGTGCCCACATTTTAAGCAATCTCTATCCATAGCCTTAGATTGATTTGTCTTTTATCCAATCATTTGTCTCTTTCTCTGTCTCTATTTTTTGTCTGATCATCCATCCATCTACCTTTCCAGCTATTTGTCATCCAAATGACAATATAGTTACTTATCTATATATTTAGATACAGAGTAAAGCTCCTTCTATGTCCCCATCAAGCACTCCCAGTACTAGGAAAGCACACTGGTTAGATACAGATTAAAACTCCCTCTACTGTTTTAAACTAAAAGTAAACTCCCTTTACTCTTTTAAACAAAACGTAAAGCACTCTCTGCTTTTTAAACTGAAAGTAAAATTCCTTCTACACTGTTCCCATCAAACATTCCCACGATGAGTACAGCATGGGGTTAGATACAGAGTAAAACTTCTTTTAATCTCTTAAACAGAAAGTAAAGTTCTCTCTACGCTGTTCCCAGGCCAGGTACATCACAGGGTTAGATGTAGAGTAAAGCTCTCTTTACAATTTTACATCTATGTTGCTCCCCTGCTAACGTGAGAAATATGCCTGAACTAAGTCAGCAGTTCCTATGACCTGCTTTGTTCAGTGTTGTTGTTTGTAACAACCTTGTGGTGAAATCAAAACCTCTAAGTCAGATCTAAGCCTCTCCTCTTAGTTTTGGGTAAGAACTGCTAAAATATAGGTTAGAGATGGGACATCAATGAGAGTGCTGAGACCAGAAAGGGATGCATTTCTATTAGCTTTTGTAGGAAATTAATTGCAATGAACTATCTTGTTCAATTGTGTCCAACAGGAGTTTTGAGATAGCTTGGGAGCATCACCTAACATGAAGGAGAACACTGCCTACTACAATCACAGGAGAGCGTAGTAATTGAAACAGCAGCAACAGACCAAGAATTTCAGCTGTCAACTGGATGACAGTACATGCAACAGATTGTCCTTTAGTGTCAGCTATACTGGAACGTTCCAGAGGAGGTTCACGAGAATGATCTGAGGAATGAAAGACTTAACATATGAGAAATGTTTGAGGACTCTGGGATTATACTCGATGGAGTTTACTAGGATGAGGGGGGATCTGATTGAAACTTACAGAATACTGAACAGGTTGGACAGAGTGGAAGACATTTCCATTGGCAGGAGAGACAAGGACCCAAGGGCACAGTTTAAGAGTAAAGGGATGGCCCTTTAGAATGGAAACAATGAAAAATTTCTTTACGCAGAGACTGTGAATCTGTGGAGTTAATTGCTGTAAAAGCTGTGGAGGCCATGTCATTGAGTATATTTAAAACAGATATAGTTAAGTTCTTGATTGCCAAAGGGGATCAAAGGCAGAAAGCAGGAAAATGGGGTCGAAAAATCTATCAGCCATGATTGAATGGTGGAGCAGACTCGATAGGCCTAATTTCTGCTCCTATGTCTTTTATCTTATAAAGACCGGAGGGAGTTTTACACTGCCTCCCTTTAAATAGCTGACACTGAAGGTCAACCCTGTTGCACGTGTTGCCCTTCTAAATGTTAACGAGGATGGATGCATATTTTAGAAGTTATGTTCCAAAGTATATAAATGCTTATGAGATGTTTTAACATCTGCTTTTATTTCAATAAACTACAAATTTCACCAAATGGGGAAACTGTCTATTCTCCCTGAAATCTATTCCTAACCCTTTTATATCTAAAATAAATCATTACAAACAGATGTGAACGTACTTCAGTAAATTTAAATACATCCCAAGTATTATCCTGGAACTCTCAGGGGCGTTTATCAGTGTGTTTTGCCCTTCAGTTAACTATTTGTAGTGCAGTGTCCTGTCCTCTAAACTCCATCACAGATACTGAATAGCTACCTCTCTATCTCTCATCACTGCCATGACAACAATGCCTGTTCCTGTTCCTGATGCCTATTCAGTGTTCCCTGCAACGCGGGGAGAGATGAGTGAAATGCAGCATTTCATCCCTCTTCAATCGAATAGCTGGCCAACAGCATCTCACTTCATAATGAACTAATGGTTATTTGGGAGTGGTACTAGACATTGAAGGTCAAGGGGCAGCTGCTTGGGAATTCCAGAATAAATCAGAAGCTATGGAAGATGAATGGGTAGAACAAGGAAGGGAAGAATGGATTTTTAGCCTTTGAGAAAGTTTTGATTGTGGGAATGTGTACCTGCTCAGGATTCCATTGCTGGTGTTCCTCAGGGGCTGTCAGCTCAGGCTTTTCCTCACTACTTTTCTCATTGCTGGGTGATGCCTGGCAGAGTCTTGGCCGAGTCTCCCGTCCACTATGGCAGCTGGTCAGGTTTCTGTCCAAATTCCCCTTCACAGTCACCTCCAAACTCTGCTCTCCAACACTGTTCAAGCTGCTCATACTCATACTCATTTTGATTTCAGCTACGATTTGATCAATATCTTCCTCCACATCCTCTGTGTCCACTTCCAATTTGCTGCTGTGGTGCTGCAATGTCTGAGGACACTGGGCAATGTGCTCAGAGTGAGAATATTCACGTGAGGTTCCTTCATTGCTGCCACTTCCTTCACTGTTCCTTTCTGCCTGGGCAACCGTACAATCCAATTCCTCAAGGTGACTAGCCCTGTCACAACCAGAGTGTTTAGATTCTTCAGTCATAGCTTGACAGAGTCTGTTAGATTGTGCCCAGGACTCTTCTGTGGCTTCCTGGCAATCATCAGTCTCTGCTGCAGTAATAGTTTGAGTTCCATAGCCCCCTCCAGTGCACCCCAGGTCTTCCAGATAACTGTCTTCTTCAGGACAGTATCTGATATAATAAGTCACCCCTTCCTCCTCCTCCTCAGGCAGGCCTTCATCATAATCCTCCTCTTCCTCAGACGTATTATTTATATAGTCAGAGCTTGAATCACCATCCCCTGGGTTGTCATGGAGATCGATATCCAAAGGAACAGGATGAGCTTCCTTACCATTCTCCTGCCAATCTTCAGATGTTTGATGCTTGGGTTCTGTTTGGCAGTGAGAGGGAGTGGAACAAGGATGCAATGAAGGCTCCTCCAACTTGTCTGCCATCATCACCAGCTCCAGCCGGTTACAGTCACCAGCCCTTCAGCCGGTTACAGTCACCAGCCCTTCACATTCCAGTCCTGGCTCAGAGACTTAATCTGCAGCAAGAGAAAACCATCAGTGAAAAAGAATAACAAAAATCCTTTAATTCAGTAAACATGCAATAAATAGGGATCCACATGGAAGAGAAACATTAGCAATGCTTAGAATGCAGGCCTGTTTGAGCCCTTTAGAAAGAAAACAATGGTCATTATCAGGACTTCCACTGTTGACATTCATTGTCACTAGTCAATAGCCTTCATCAGCAACCATCTCAATACATTTTTGTTCATTAATAATGCTAACTCCCTTGTGTACTTCAGATTCTGACTCTCACTGGGGTATGAGTCCCACAGTGGCTCTCACTGGGGTACTGGTCCCACAGACACTGACTCTCACTGGGGTAGGGGTCCCACAAACACCAACTCTCACTGGGTTATGGATCCCACACACACTGACTCTCACTTGGGTATGGGTCCCATACTAATGACTCAGTGGACTATGGGTCCCACACATACTGACTTTAACTGGAGTATGGATCCCACACACAGCAGCGGTTCACTGGACAGTCTGATTGTTGAATCATGACCAATGCCTCCTCAGAGCCACTGAGACTTTCTGAAGTGCTCCCATTGTTGTTATGTTCAAGGATAATAAACACAAAATAATATTTCTCCTGAAAACACTGTCCTTGAATCTGAATTTGAAGGAAATAATTCCTAAGGCTCCACATCAAATAATGCTGCAATTAGAACTGAAGACATGGGGCTGAATGCTATTTTCAGCTTTGTCCTTGGTCCTCAGTCAAATCTGTTTCTGCCACCTTAATGCCCTCGGTCTAACAGAGCCAGGATCTATTTGGTGCAGGCTCTAATTCAATTCTCTCTTTCTCAACATTTTTTTTTTTGATTGTTGTTACAATTTTGCTTTTCTGTGTAAGTTCCACCCTTGGATCACTTTCTCTCCTTCTATTTCTTTCATGAACAGTCTAAGCAGCACAGTGACTCAGTGGTTAGTACTGCTGCCTCACAGTGCCAGGGACGCGGGTTTAATTCCACCCTTGGGTGACTGTCTTTGTGGAGTTTGCACAATCTCCCCGTGTCTGGGTGGGTTTCCTCCGGGTGCTCCGTTTTCCTCCTACAGTCACAAAGACGTGCAGGGTAGATGGATTGGCCACGGGAATTTGCCCATAATGTCCAGGCTCAGTGTATTAGCCACGGGAAATGCAGGGTCACAGGGATAGGTTAGGGGAGTGGGTCTGTACGGGATGATTTTCTGAGAGTCAGTGTGAGTTCGATGAGCCGAATGGCCTGCTTCCACGCTGTACAGATTCTATGATTCTATCTCTGGGTTGTTGGGTTATACAATGTTTTTTCTCCATGAGGCTTATGTGCAGGCTGCACTCCCATTATAATCACTTAGCAACCACCTTACATTTGATTCTCATATCACCCAGAGTTTTTTATTCAAAGCTCATTGCAGCCTTGGTTCAAACATAGAGAAAAGAGCTGAATTCTAGAGGTGAAGTGAGAGTGACAATCCTCTATATCAAGGCTTCATTCAATCATGTGAGATATCAAGGCACCATAGCAAAACTGGAATCATTGATACTGGGGACATACTCTCCACTGGTTGGAGTCATACCTGGAATATAGGAAGATGGATGTAGTTGTTGAGGTCAGTCACCTCAGTTTCAGGATATCTGTGCAGGAGTTCCTCAGGGTAGCATCCTAGGCTGATGACTACCCCTCCATCATAAGGTCAGAAGTGGAGATGTTCGCTGATCTTTACATAATGTTCAGCACGTTCACAACTCCTTAAACACTGAAGGACTGCATGTTCAAATACAACAAAATCTGAACAATTCCCAAGCTTGGGCTGATCAGTGGCAAGTAACATTCATGCCACACAAATACCGGACTATGACCATCACCAATAACAGACAATCTAACCACTGTCCCTAACATTCAATAGTGTTACTATCACTGAATCTCACAGTATTAACATCCTTGGGAATCACCATCAATCAGAAACTCTATTGGACTCGCTACATAAATGCAGTGGCTACAAAAGCAGGTATGAAGCTCGGAATATGCGACAAGTAACTTACCTACTGACTCCCCAAAGCCTGCCCATCATTTACAAGACACAAGTCAGGAAGGTGATGGAATAATTCCCATTTGCCTGAATACATGCGGCTCTAACAATACTCAAGAAGCTCAACACCATCCAGGATAAAGCATTCTGTTTGATTGGCACCAGATCCACAAACATCCACGCTCTCCACCACCGACACTCAGTAGCAGTGGTGTATACTATCTACAAAATGCACTGTAGAAATTCACCAAAGATCTTCAAACAGCACCTTCTAAACCCACAAACACTTCTATCTAGAAGGTCAAGAGCAGCAGATAGATGGGAATGCTATTACCTGCAAGTTTCCCTCCAAGCCACTCACCAACCTGACTTAGAAATATATCACTGGGTCAAAATCCTGGTATTCCCTCCCTAAGGGCATTGTAGGTCAACCCAAAACAGGTGGGCTGCAGTGGTTCAAGAATGCAATGCACCACCAAGGGCAACTATGGACAGGCAATAAATGCTAGCCATTCATCACACAAATGAATAAAAAAAACTATCAGCAAGTTTTAAATTTCTTTTCAATGGGACTTCAACATTGCTGCTGTCCCAATATTGATTGTTCATCCCTAATTACCCCAAAGAAAGAAATGTTGAGCTGTCTTGAGTTACTGCGGCCCTTATGGTATAAACAGACCCATATCCTTCCTATAATGTGGTGATCAGCACTAGGCATCATACTTCCATTGTGAACACACCAGAGCATTATAAAAGTTCAACATAACTGTGTTTACATTCAATGACTTTACTTACAAAGCCAAAGATCCAATATGCTTTAAGCATTGTTATCAAGATTGATACACATGAGACCCCAGTCACGGTGTCCATGTATCTATCTTCAGAACTGAGCCTTTATTTCTAGATTATGGTGATATATTTCCAAGTCAGGATAGTGACTGACTTGGAGGGGATCTCACAGCAGGTGATATCCCCATGTATCTGTTTTTTTGTCTTTCTAGGTGACATTGGTCAGAAATTTGGAAGTTGCTGTTTAAAGAATCTTGGTGAATTTCTGCACCGCATCTTATAAAAGGTACAGCAATGGTGATGCCATTGAATATCAATGGAAGATTTTCAGATTCTCTCTTGTTGGAGACCATCATTGCCTGGCATTTGTGAAGCTTGAATGTTACTTGCCACTTGTCAGCCCAAGCCTGGATATTGTCCAGGTCTGGCTGCATTTAGACAAAGACTGCTTCAGTATCTGAGGAATCATGAATGTGCTGAACATTGCGCAATGATCAGCAAACATCATCACTTCTGAACTTATGATAGAGGGAAGATTATTGTTGAAGCAGCTGAAAATGATTGGCCTATAAACTACCCTGAGGAACTCCTGCAGAGATGATTTGGAGCTGAGATGACTGACACCCAAAAACTACAACCATCTTCCTGTGTACCAGGTATGACTCCAACCAGCAGACAGTTTCCTCCTGATTTCCATTGACTCCAGTTTTGCTAGGGCTCCTTGATTTCACGCTAGTTCGATTGCTGCCCAGCCTCAGCCCAGCATCCCTGACCTCATTTGGTCCAGCATCATTGTCCTCTCCCCTAGATTGTCACAAGTGGACTTATTTCAGGGTACCTTGAGAGTCTCAATAATCAGTCATATCAGTGAGAGAAATACTAAAATCTGGAAAAAAACAATAATTGTCAAAAGCTGAGGGTGTGGCTAAAATTGGAATAGGGTCTTGACACTCGTGGGTGTCAGAAAATAGCAGGGAGGCAGCTCAGGACAGGAAGAGAAATATAAAAGTAAAAATATAATTTACCAACATTGGTTGAGGAATATATGACTGCGGACACTGGGGAGAACTCTCGTGCCCTTCACCAAATAGTGTCATGAAATAGTTTACACCTGTCTAAGAGGGCAAGCAGGATAACATCTTACTCCTTCAGTGCTGGCCTATACTGCACCTAATTTGTACATGGCCACACAGCAGTTCAGGGGGTCCTCGCATATTGCCACACATAAACCTTGGAGGTCTGTTCAGTGGCAGGAACAATTAAATGGAACATAGGTACATAGGTTCCAGCAATGCAGAGCTCCCCTAGTACTGACTCTGCAATGGCGCAGCAAATTCCTCAGCACAAACCCTCCAACAGTGCAGTACTCCCTCAGTCCTGAACTTCTGACAGTACAGTGCTTCCTCAATAATGACCTTATGCTCTGTGGCACTCACTTGTTACTGCGCTGGAGTGATTGTCTGGATTTTGTACAAGAACATCGAGGGATAATTAATGCTGCTCTGTTTTATGGTGAGAGCTGAGGGGTGAGGATTCTGTACAATTCTTAGTGCTCTAAATAATTACTCTACAACCTCGCTGGTCACTATGGAAACAGAATCATGGCACTGATCTGGCTCTTGCCAAGGCATGTAGTGAAGCTCCTCATTGAGTCTCACATTGCCTCCATTCTCAGCCTGTCTTATAGCTGCAATTGCTCAGACAGTAGACTGACAGAGCTCTCAAATGCAGTCTAATCATAGACTATGAGAGTGTCCAACTATCCCCCTGTGACTAAGATCACTGCTGTTCTGTGTAGAAGGATAATCAAAGCACAATACCTGCCATTGCGAGTTCCATCAACCCTGTTCACTCACGCACAAACAATATCACATCCTAAAATATCTATCACCACATACTCTTCCCAAACAACTGTAACTCTGGAAATAGTATCCAAGAGATTAAGGTGCTGAAGAAAATGTTGGTCCTCAGTTGAAGGAAATTCTGAATAATTCAGCATCAACTCCCCGTAAATAACAGAAATTTCACGACAACTGGCAGTCAGTAATATCTGCAGCTGGGTCCAAAAGGGAGCTGTGATAAATAATTCATGGCCCTCGCTCTCAAACACATTTCATGACAAGCAGTTGTAAGGATTTCATTGTCAGTCTATAAATGGGTTTATTTTAACATGCAGACACTGGAGAAACTGCACTTTTTTTCACTCGCATTCCTGAAACTAAGAAGCAACACAATTGATACACCCCACTTCCCTCTTTTATCTGTAGCAGGTCAGCTATATATATCCAGCACATGCTGTTTCTGTTCACATTTCTTGCATTTTTGCCCTTTGTCTTAATTCCATTTTCAATATTACCTTGATGTTTATCAGGATGAAATGTACAACCCAGGCGATGCAAGGGGTCCAACCACAATACACACTGATGGAATAACAGTCTCCCTGCAGTAACAAGCATGGAAAGGATGGGAAATGGGGTGGGATGAGAGAGAAAAATGGACAGGGAAAAGAAAGAACCTAAAAAAGGTCAAATAGGCCTTGGTGTTCGTCCTGACTCAGTGGTTAGTACTCTTCACATTTGAGTCAGAAGCTTGTGGGTTCAAGTCCCACTTTAGGACTTGATCAGAAAAAAATAAAGCTGACACTCTGGTGCAGTGCTGAAGGGATATTACATTATCACAGGTGCCACCTTTCAGATAAGATGTTTAACTGAGGCATATCTACCTTCTCAGATAGATATAAAAAGGTCTCACAGAGAAAAAGCAGGGAGTTCTCCTTTGAGTCCTAGCCAATATTTATCCCTCAATCAATATCATAAAACAGATTATTTGACTTTCATACTGTCATTTGTGAGAGATAGCTGTATGAAAGCAGACTGCTGATTTGCCTATATTACAACAGTGGCAACACTTTAGATTAGATTAGATTAGATTAGATTACTTTAAAAATACTTCATTGCCTGTAAAGTGCTTTGGATGTCCTTTGGCTGTGAAAATTTCTGTGCTGCAATCCTTGATAAAAAAAGGTCTTAGCCGATAAAAGCTGCAGATCTGGGATAGGTCTCCATTAGACCATAAGACACAGGACTAGGATTAGGCCATTTGGCCACTGAGTCTGTTCCACCACTCAATCATGTCTCTGCGCAGTGCAGTCTAACTCCATTTCTGTCTCTTCCTCCTATTTAGTCAGATGCCCTCTTGGTGATATACCTTGGGTGCTCCTGCCTTTGAATCGAAAAAGATGCCCCATTCTTTGAGAGGGGAACATTGGTCTTGGAAATGTGGTTGCCACGTTTTTGGAAGACGGAAGTTAAGGAATGGGAGGGTCAAAAGCAAAGGCCAATTTCATTGTGAACAAACTTCAGGAGGTAAACATCATCCTGTTATTAATCCTGATTAAATACATTTCCTCTTTAACAGGCTCCACTCAGCCTTGCATGGAGATACAGTATTATCACAAAATGGAACAGAATTTTAAGCTTTATCCAGATTACTGGTTATAACTACCAGAGACATTTAGAGATGTGCAGACACCAGGCTGTGACAGCAATTATACCAGATTGGAAAAACAGTGAGTCAGAAAATTGCGAAACTGAATTTGGAGAGGCTAATCTTGCCACCATTCTGGATCAGTGGTGCTGGAAGAGCACAGCAATTCAGGCAGCATCCGAGGACAGGCAAAATCGACGTTTCGGGCAAAAGCCCTTCATCAGGAATAAAGGCAGAGAGCCTGAAGCGTGGAGAGATAAGCTAGAGGAGGGTGGGAGAGAAGAGGAAAACTTCTTCAGGGCGGGAGTCCTGATTGTGAAAGTAAGCTTGGAGGCGGAGGCGACGGAAGAATTGTTCGATGTCACGGCGTGTATATCTCCTTCCCCACTGACCTATTGTACTCTATGCTACTCTCTCCCCACCCCCCCCCTCCTCTAGCTTATCTCTCCACGCTTCAGGCTCTCTGCCTTTATTCCTGATGAAGGGCTTTTGCCCGAAACGTCGATTTTGCCTGTCCTCGGATGCTGCCTGAATTGCTGTGCTCTTCCAGCACCACTGATCCAGAATCTGGTTTCCAGCATCTGCAGTCATTGTTTTTACCTCGTTAATCTTGCCACCAGCTTCATCTCTCTTAGGTTTCCAATTTCTGCTCCAAGCTTCTTTGCCATTTTCTTAATGCTATTGTCTTCAGCAATCCTCTGAACTGTTTTCTTAATGATCCCTATTATTCTGCTTTAAATGGTGAGCTTCTCAACATCTCCACATTTCTCTTGTATGTACAAGCTACTGGTAGTAAACACAGGCATGGCGTTATCTTTCACTATGCCCGAGTCAGTTTTTTTGCATCTACTTTTTAATCTTAGTGTTGTTCTATACGCGAAGCGCTAACCCTTCAACTGGGTGATTCATTAATAGAACACAGAACAGTACAGCACAGTACAGGCCCTTCGGTACTTTATATTGTACCGATCTTTTATCCTACTCTAAGATCAAACTAACCTACATACCCTTCATTTTACTGTCATCCATGTGCCTATCCAAGAGTCGCTTAAATGTTCCTAATGTATCTGACTGTACACAGAGTGATGGGTGTGTGGAATGCACTACCAGAGGTTGTAGTAAAGAACCAATGTCTGACATCATCCCTAAACCTTCCTCCAATCACCTTAAAATTATGCCCCCTTGTGATAGCCATTTCTGCCCTGGGAAAAAGTCTCTGACTCTTCACTCTCCTGTCAACTTCTTGTACACCTCTATCAAGTCACCTTGCATCCTTCTTCATTCCAATGAGAAAAGCCTTAGCTCCCTCAAACTTTCTTCATCAGACGTGCGCTCCAGTTCAGGCAGCATCCTGGTAAATCTCCTCTGCACCCTCTCTAAAGCTTCCATATCCTGTGGTGACTAGAACTGAACACAATATTCCAAGTGTGGTCTAACCAGGGCTCATTAGAGCTGCAGAATAAACTTGTAGCACTTAAACTCAATCCCCCTGCTCATGAAAGCCAACACACCATACGCCTTCTTAACAATCCTATCAAGAGAGATCTATGAACATGGACCCCAGGATCCCTCTGTTCCTCCACATTGCCAAGAATCCTGCCTTTAACCCTGTATTCTGCATTCAAATTTGACCTTCTAAAATGAATCACTTCACGCTTTTCCAGGTTGATCTCCACCTGCCACTTATCAACCCAGTTCTCCATCCTGTCAATATCCCATCGCAACTTACAACAGCCCTCTCCACACTATTCACAACTCCATCAACCTTCATGTCATCAGCAAACTCACTAGCCCACTCTTCCACTTCCTCATCCAAGTCATTTATAAAAATCACAAATAGCAGAGATCCCAGAACAGATCCCTGCGGAACACCACTGGTCACCGAGCTCCAGGCTGAAAACTGTCCATCTCTTCCCACCCTATGTTTTCTGGGGCCAGCCAATTTTGAATCTGGACAGCCAAATTATCCTGTATCCCATGCCTCCTTAATTTCTGAATGAGCCTACCATGTGGAACCTTCTCAAACGCTTTGATAAAATCCATGTACACTACATCCACTGCTCTACCTTCATGAATGTGTTTTGTCACATCCTCAAAGAATTCAATAAGGCTTGTGAGACATGACCTGCTCCTCACAAAGCCGTGCTGACTATCTCTAATCAAACGACGGTTTTCCAAGTAGTCATAAATCTTGTCTCTCAGAATCTTTTCCAATAATTTTCCCACCACACACATAAAGCTGACTTGTTTGTAATTCCCAGGATTACCCCTATTCCCTTTCTTGAATAAAGGAATAACATAATAATGACAAAGAAATAAAAATAAACCAGCTAATCTCTCAAGCCTGTTCCACCATTTAATTAGATAATGGCTGAGAGCTACCTTCACCCTTTTGACAAGTACTGATTTCAAAACCAATAAAAATCTGTCTGTTTTGAAAGCTCCAACTGAAGCTCAGCTTGAGAGGCTACGGATCTGAAACCTTAACTCTATTTCTCTCTCCACAGAGATCAGTACTACATTTCCAACATTTCCAGATTCAAAATATTAACAATATAAGACTTATGAGCTGAAGTAAGCCATTCAGCTCCATCAAGTCTGCTCTACCATTCAATGAGATCATGGTTGATCTGAAAATGCTCAACTCCACTTTCCTGCCTTTTTCCCCCATAACCCATTGATTCCTTGAATATACTTAACAACTCAGCCTCGACAGCCCTCTGCATAAAGAATTCCACAGATTCACTACCCTCCTGTTGAAGAAATTCTTTCTCATCTCTGTCTTATGTGGGTGACCTTTACTGAGATTATGCCCACTGGTCCTAGGCTTTCCCACAAGGGAAAACAATCTCTCCATACTCCAATGAATACAAGCCCAACCTACCCAACCTCTCATCATAAGAAAATCCCTCCGTGCTTGGACATTCTCTGAACTTCCTCCAATATCAGTATATATTTCCTTAGATGAGGGAATCAAAATTGTTCATGCTATTCGAGGTGTGGTCTGACTAGTGTCTTGAATTAGTTTAGTAAGACCTTCTTGTTTTTATCCTCTATACCATTTGAAATAAAGGCAAATATATTTTTTGCTTTTCCTTTCTTTTTACTTATTCATAAATTGTGCCCATCAAATGCAGCACAAGCCCTTGCCTAGTTTTTCTTAAGAAGGTGGTGGTGAGTTATCTTCTTGAACTGTTGCAATCCATTTGGTATAGGGACACCCACAGAGCAAATCAGATGTGAGTCACTCGGAGGGGAACTTGCAGGATATGGTATCCGATGCTCTTGTCCTTCTAAATAGAAATGGCTGTGGGTTTAGAAGATTCTGTCCAAGGAGGTTTGGTGAACTTTTGCAGAATATCTTACAGATGGTACACACTACTGCTACTGAGTGCCACTGGTGGAGTTGAATGAATTAATGATTTTCTTTCTCACGTGTATTTTGCAGTGAGAAATACAATAAAATACAGTAAAATACAGTAAATTTCATTCATTTCCACAATATGGCACCATTTTGAAACTTTAAGAGCAAGAGAAAAATTAGAAGGTTTAGCTTAAAGTGAACTACATTCGAGTTTTGGGCCAGTTTAGAACCACCACCACCTCACTAGACCCAAATAATGTAAAATTCACCAACATTTATAGACATGGTGCCTGTCAAATGGTTTGATTTGTTCTGGATGGTATCAAGCAGCTTGAGCATGATTGATGCTACACTCATCCAAACAAATGGAGAATATTCAAACATACTACTGACTTGCATAGGCTTTGGGGAGTCAGGCAGTACTCTCTGCTGAAAGTGGATGCTTGCTTTTTGAAATTCATACACAAGGACCCAAATCCTTTTCTGCTGCAGTTTATACTATTTAAATAATATTCAGCTCCTTAATTTTTCAAAGTGCATAACCTCTCATTTCCCACATTATATTCTATCTGCCAAATTGTTGCCCACTCACTTGCCCACACCCCTTTGCAGATTCTTTGTGTTGTCCTCACCATTAGCCTTCTTACCTATTTTACTGTATTCTATTCACAGAAATAGAAAACACACACCGGATCATCAACGCCACACTCACAGGAATCAGATTCACTAGAGAGGAAGAAAAGGACAACCAACTCCCATTCCTAGCCATGACGGTGCAGAGAACACCGAACGGAGAATTCACCACAAAGGTATACAGGAAAGCCACACACACAGACCAAGTCCTGAACTATGAAAGCAACCACCCCAACACACACAAAAGAAGTTGCATCAAGACACTGTTCAAAAGGGCCACAACACACTACAGTACACCAGAACTGCAAAAAGAGGAAGAAGAATACCTCTACAATGTATTCGCCAAAAACGGATACCCCCGCAATTTCATCAACAGATGCCTAAGGGAAAGACAACGGAACAAGGACATGCCACAACCTAAAGGACTAGCCACATTACCATACTTCAAGAACATTTCTGAACTGACAGCCAGATTACTGCGACCACTAGGACTCATAACAGCACACAAATGTCAGTTCCAGCTGTCCGTTGCAGTGGTCAGTATATTGGGTCCAGATCGATGTGCTTATTGATTGGATCTGAAGTCACTACTATTATAGGACAAGCCAAACAGAGAACAGCCAGGGAATTCCTAGAGGCATGGCAGTCATCCACAGATTATATCAACAAACACATCGACCTGGACCCAATATACCGGCCACTGAAGCGGACAGCAGGAACTGACAACCGGAAGCGGCAGAGACAAACCACTATAAATGCCGGAGGAAACATTACAGAAGCGCTTCACAGGAGGCTCCCAAGCACTGAGGATGTCACCTAGACAGGGGATGAAACGTCTGCAACACAAATTCCCAGCTCGGCAAACAGAACCACAACAATGAGCACCCAAGCTACAAATCTTCTCACAAACTTTGAAGAGTCATAGAGTCATAGAGATGTACAGCACAGAAACAGACCCTTCGGTCCAACTCATCCATGCCGTTCAGATACCCTAAATTAATCTAGTCCTATTTGCCAACATTTAGCCCATATCCTTTGACACCCTTCCTATTCAGATCCCCATCAGATGCCTTTTAAATGTTGTAATTGTATTATAGTTCTTTGAGAAAGAGACAGATAATATAGAAAAGAACAACCTGAGGGTGCATTATTCTTGGATTTCCAGAAGGTGTCACACGAAAGCTTACGACACAAAGTAAGAGCTCAATGTGTAGGGGTAACATACTTGCAAAGAGAAAATTGGCTAATTAACAAGAAATACAGTAGGTATAAACGGGCTGTTTTCAGATTAGAAAGACGTAACAATTGAAGTGTCATAGGTCTCAGTGCTGTAGTGTATCGTTAGTAAATTTACAGATTTTGCAAAGATAGGTAGAAAAGCAAGTTGTGAAGTGGGCAAAAATATGGAAAACGGAGTGTAATATGGTTGAATATGAATTGCCAGGAAAGACGGAAAGGAAGTACACTATCTAAATAAAGTTAAAAATCACACAACACCAGGTTTTAGTCCAACAGGTTTTTTTTTGGAAGTACTGGCTTTCATCAGACAGCTGTGAAACAGGATCTAAAACACAGAGTTTATAGCAACAGATTACAGGGTCATGCAACTGAAATATACATTGAACAAACCTAAATTGCTATTGCATCTTTCATCTTTTAGAATGGTTTGCAGGTTTCGGTTCATTAATATGTAAATCCCAGAACCTGCAGCCCATTCTAAAAAATGAAAGATGCAAGAGCAATCTAGATTAGATTAGATTACTTACAGTGTGCAAACAGGCCCTGCGGCCTAACAAGTCCATACCGACCCGCCGAAGCACAACTGACCCATACCCCTACATTTACCCCTTTACCTAACACTATGGGCAATTTAGCATGGCCAATTCACCTAACCTGCACATTTTTGGACTGTGGGAGGAAACCGGAGCACCCGGAGGAAACCCACGCAGACACGGGGAGAATGTGCAAACTCCACACAGTCAGTCGCCTGAATCAGGAATTGAACCCGGGTCTCTGGCGCTGTGAGGCAGCAGTGCTAACCATTGTGCCACCGTGCCGCCCTAGATATATTGAACAATCTAGGTTTGTTCAATATATCATTTCATTTGCATGACACTGTAATCTTTTGCCATAAATTCTGTGTCTTAAATTCCTGTTTTACAGCTACCTGATGAAAGCCAGTACTTCCAAAAAAACCTGTTGGATTATAATCTGGTGTTGTGTGATTTTTAACTTTGTCCACTTCAGTCCAACACTGACTCCTCCACATCATATTTAAATAAAAGTAGATTGCAGAATTGTGAGGTTCACAGTAATCCTGGTATCCTGGTACACAAATCACAAAATGTTACTATGTAGGTGCAGCAAATGACCAGGAAGAAAAATGGACTATTGATGTTTATTGCAAGGGGAAGGGAATATAAAAATAGGGTTGTTTTGATACAGTTTAACAGGTAATTGCTGAGACCACAATCTGGACTACTGTATACAATTCTGATCTCATTTAATAATGATATTATTGCATTAGAAACAATTCAGAGAGGGTTCACAAGACTGATTCAAGGAACGTAAGAGTTATAGGCAAGTTTGGATATTTTGGGCCTGTATCCATTAGAGTTTGGAAGATTGAGATGTGATCTTACTGAAACATGTAAGATCCTGAGAGGATTTGAAAAGATGGCTGCTGAAATGATGCTCCCTCTTGTGGAAGAGACGACAACTAGGATAAAGTTTAGAACTATGGGGTTTTACATAGAAAATGTAGGACAGAAATAGGGCATTTGGCTCTTCCAACCTGCTCCATCATTCAATTTGATCATGATTGTTCCTCTTTCTCCCCAAACCCCGAGATGTCTTTAGAATCTGAAAATGTATTTTTTAAATAATATATTTAATGACAGCCTTCTGTGGTAGAGAATTCCACAGGTCTATTTTTCCTCATCTGAGTCCTACCTGATCTAATCACTATCCTGAGGCTGTGTTCCCTGGTTCTAGACTCCAAAGATTGAAACATCCTTCTTAACTCTAGTAAACACAGACCCAGTCAAACTTATCTCTCCTCATGGGACACAGTCCTGCTTATCAGTCCAGTGATGCTCTGCTGCTTTCCCTCTATCAGGAATGAGGCAAGTGGCCCAAGGGGGCTAAGAGATGTATGGGAGGGGGTGGGGCTGGGGGGAGCAAGATAGCTGGGAATGCAATGGGTAGTTGAAGGTGGGGGTGAAGATGATAGGTCGGAGAGGAGGGTGAAGCAGATATGTGGGCATATAGTACAGTTCAAGAGGACGGTGCTGAGTTGGAATGTTCAATCTGGAATAAGGTTGGGGGGGGGGGGGAAATGAGGAAACTGGTGAAATCCTCATTGATCCCGTGTGGCTGGAGGGTCCCAAGGTGGAAAATGAAGCATTCTTGCTCCAGGCATTGGTGGTTAGGGTTTGCTGTGGAGGAGGCCCAGGACTTGTCCTTGATGGAGTGGGTAGAAGTGCAATCCTTCCCTGCCACCGTCAGAAGTGTAAAAATCTACACCCACACCACCCCCCTTGCCCCCCTCCATGGCCCCAAAGGATCCTTCCACGTCCAACACATGTACTTCCACACACATCATCTACTATGTCCGTTGCTCTCAATGTGGTCTCCTCTACATTGGGGAGACAGGACGCCAACTCGCAGAACTTCAGAGAACATCTCTGGGACACACGCACCAAACAACCCCACCACCTCATGGCCAAACACTTTAACTCCCATCCCACTCCGCCAAGAATGTGCAAGTCTTGGGCCTTCTCCACCGCCAAACCCTAAACACCCAACACCTGGAGGAAGAACACCTCATCTTCCACCTTGGGACCCTCCAAACACACCGGATCAGCATGGATTTCACAAGTTTCCGCCTTTCCCCTCCCCTCACCTTAACCCAGATCCAACCTTCCAACTCGGCACTGCCCTCTTGAACTGCCCTACCTGTCCATCTTCCTTCCCACCTATCTACTCTACCCTCCTCTCCAACCCATCACCTTCACCTGCACCTTCATCTACCCATTCCCAGATACCTTCCCCCATCCCAGCCACACCCCCCTCCCATTTATCTTTCAGCCCCCTTGGGCCACAAGCCTCATTCCTGATGAAGGGCCTACACTTGAAACATCGATTCTCCTGCTCCTCGGATGCTGCCTGACCGGCTGTGCTTTTCCAGCATGACACTCTTCAACTTTTGATCTCCAGCATCTGCAGTCCTCACTTTCTCCTGCATTCTCTCTATGACAAGTATATCCTCTTTTAGGCAGCAAGATCAAAACTGCACACAATACACCAGTTGTGATCGCAGCAAGATCTTGTATAACTGCAGTACTTCTGAACTCAAATTCTCTTGCAATGAAAACCAACATACCATTTGCCTTACTCATTGCTTAACATACCTGCCTGTCTAGTTTCATTAGAGACAAAAAAACTGCGGATGCTGGAATCCAAGGTAGACAAGCAGGAAGCTGAAAGAACACAGCAAGCCAGGCAGCATCAGAAGGTGGAGAATTTGACGTTTCAGCTGTAACTCTTCTTCAGGACTATCTATTTCCATTGACTGGTTTACAAAAACACCCAGACCTCTTTAAATAAAATAAGGATGGAGGGTCAGGTGATGCATTGTTTCTGCATGATGTGGGAGCTGAAGGACCTCATTGTGGTTTCCAGTGACCATGTCTGTAGGAAATGTTGGTTGCTGGAAGAACTCCGGCTCAGAGTTGATAAGTTGGAGTCTGACCTTCAAACATTGCGACGCATCAGGGAGGGAGAGTGTTACCTGGATGCTATGTTTCAGGAGACAGTCACACCCATTAAATGAACTAACTCAAATTCAGCCAGTGGCCAGGGACCGGAGGGTGTGGCTGTGAGTGAGGCAGGTAGAGGGATCCGGGAGGTAGAGTTGCAGGAGTCTCAGCCCCTGACCTTGTCCAACAGGTTCAACAGTTTTGCTCCCTGTGTGGACAGGAATGGGGACTGCAGGGAGGACGAGCCAACTGACCACAGCACCGTGGCGCAGGGAGTCATTCAAGAGGGGTGTGAGAAGAGAATTGTTGTTGTAATTGGGGATAATATAGTTACAGGCATAGACACTGTTCTCTGTAACCAGAATCGAGATGTTGTGTTGCCTGCCTGGTGCTTGAATTCAGAATATCTCATCTGAACTGCAAAGGAACTTGGAGTGGGAAGGTAAAGATCCAGTAGTTGTGGTCCACGTAGGTTCCAATGACATAGGTAAAACCAGGGAAAGAGATTCGGCTAAGCAAGTATAAACAGCTAGGTGCTAAATTAAACAGCAGAACCAAGAAGGTAATAATCTCTGGATCACTACCTCAGCCACAAGCTAATTGGCACAGGATCAATAAGATTAAGGAAGAACATGTGTAGCTCAAAGATTGATGTGGGAGAAATGGGTTTGAATTCATGGGACATTGGCACCAGTATTGGGGAAGAAGGGACCTGTTCCAATGGAACAGTCTTCATCTGAACTGTGCTAGGACCAGAGTCCCAGCAATCACATAGCTGGGGCTACAGACAGGAATTTAAACTAAATAGGGTTGGGGAGGGTCCAGTTATAGGGGAAATTAGAAAACTCGAATTAAGGGAGGAGGTAAGACTGCAGAACTCAGGAGAGGTTATTAAAATCTCCAGTTCAAACACAAATAAGACTGAGTGTATGGAAAGGGTTAGCAATTAAACTTTAAGCATGCTGGACAAATAAGTGACAATGAGAAGAGGGGCAGTTAATACAGGTCTGAAGGTGTATACCTGAATGCACATAGTATAAGGAATAAGGTAAATGAACTTGTGGCACAAATCAAAATTGGCAGGTATGACATGGTGGACATCAAGGAGACACGGCTGCAAGGGGATCAAGATTAGGAACTGGATATCCAAAGATATACATCCTATTGAAAAGATAGGCAGGTGGGCAGAAGGGGTGGGCTTGCCTTATTAGTAATGAAACTAAATCAATAGTATGAAATGAAGTAGAGTCAGATTGTGCAGAATCTGTGTGAGTAGAATTGAGGAACCGTAAAAGTAAAAAAACCATAGTTACATTTATGTACAGGGGAACCTCGATTATCCGAACGTGATGGGCAGGCACGATTTCATTCGGATAATTGATTATTTGGTTAATCAATTAAATGCCTTTCCTCTGGGGTTCAGAGTTTTTAAAGTCTGCTCCCTGTTCAGGTGACAGTGTGCAAGCCCCCCCCCCAGAACTGCCCCCCTGCGGCCCCCTCTCCAGGGCAACCACACTGGACACCAACAACAAGACTGCTGCTGCTGCCTTTATGGGGTAAGTCTCCAAATAGCGTGCGCGCACACACACACCCACAGCTACAGCCACAGCCACACACACAACTTTTTACTGCACCTTTTTGACGGGTTTTACATTTGCCCTGTACAGGACAATGTTGGAGAGATTATCTGGGGAAGGGGGGGGCTTAGGGTACACCCCTCAGTAGAACTCCAGGGAAAGTGTGTAGGGGGAGAGAGAGGGCAGGAGGTCAGTCATTTGGAGATGGTGCCTGTTTAATCACTGTAAACAAAAGACACGATCACTGTTGGAAACACGTCTTTGATGCAATGTTTCTATTGGGACCTCGAGATCTTCTTTGGATAATCCGATTTTCGGATAATTGGTATTCGGATAATTGAGGTTCCTCTAAAATAGGCCTCCAAACAATAGTCAGAAGCTGGGGCACAGGATACACCAGGAGATAGAAAAGATGTGTAGGAAAGGCAAAGGTACAGTGATCATGGGGGATTTCAACATTCAGGTGGTCTGGGAAAATCAGGTTGGTAGTGGGCTGCAAGAAAAGGAATTTGTGGAATGTCTATGAGATGGCGTTTTGGAGCAATTTGTGGTGAAGCCCACTAGGGAACAGACAACACTGGATTTAGTGTTGAGCCATGAGGCAGACTTGATAAGGAAGCTTAAGATGAAGGAACCCTTAGGAGGCAGTGATCATAACAGGACTGAATTTACTCTGCAATCTGAGAGGGAGAAGATAGAATCAGATTATGGTATTACAGCTGAATAAAGGCAACTTCAGAGGCATGAGGGAGGAGCTAGGTCGAATTGTCTGGAAGAGGATCCTAGTAGGAAAGACAGTGGAACAGCAATGGCAAGAGTTTCTGAGAGTAATTCAGGAGACACGGCAGAGATTCATCCCACAGAAAAAGAAGCATGGTACAGGAAGAATGAGGAAACCATGGCTGACGAGGGAAGTCAGGGATAGCATAAAACGTGACGAAGGGCAGTGGGTAACCAGAAGATTGGGAAGCTTACAAAGACCAACAGAGGAGAACAAGAAAAAATAAATGAGGAGGGAGAAGATTAATTATGAGGCTAAGCTAGCCAGTAAAAAAAAGGAAGACCATAGAGTTCCTTGAGATATATAAAGAGCAAAATAGAGGCAAAAGTGGACAATGGGCTGCTGGAAAATGATGCCAAACAGAGAGGAGTGGGGAACAAGGAAATGACTGAGGAACTGAATAATTACTTCACATCAGTCTTCCCAGTGGAAAATTAGATTAGATTAGATTCCCTACAGTATGGAAACAGGCCCTTCGGCTCAACAAGTTCACAACGACCTGCTGAACAGTAACCCACCCAGCCCCATTCCCCTACCCTATATTCATCCCTGACTAATGCACCTACACTACGGCAATTTAGCATGGCCAATTCACCTAACCTGCACATCTTTGGACTGTGGGAGGAAACCAGAGCACCGGAGGAAACCCACACAGACATAGGGATATTGTGCAAACTCCACACAGACTCCCAAGACGGGAATCGAACCCAAGTCCCTGAGATCTAATTGAAACATACAGAGTACTGAATGGCCTGGATAGAGTAGATGTTGGGAAGATGTTTCCATTGATAGGAGAGACTAGGACCTGAGGGCACAGCCTCAGAGTAAAGGGAAGACCTTTTAGAACGGAGATAAGGAAAAACTTCTGCAGCCAGAGAGTGGTGAATCTATGGAATACATTGCCACAGAAGGCTGTGGAGGCCAAGCCACTGAGCATATTTAAGACTGAGATTCTTGAATATCAAGGGGATCAAAGGTTACAAGAGAAAGCAAGAGAATGGGGTTGAGAAACTTATCAGCCATGATCAAATGGTAGAGCAGACCCAATGAGCAGAATGGCTTAATTTCTGCTCCTATGTCTTATGGTCTTAGTACTTCTCACCATTTAAATAATATTAGATTAGATTAGATTAGATTAGATATTCTTTCTTTCTATTTTTCACACCGAAGTATATAACTTCATATTTTGCAACAAAAACAGAAATTGCTGAAAAAAATCTCAGCCAATCTGGTAGCATCTGTGGAGAGAAAGCAAAGTTAACATTTCGGGTCCAGTGACTCTTCTTCAGAATAAAGTGTTCTGAAGAAGGATCACCGGACTCAAAACGTTAACTCTGCTTTCTCTCAACAGATGCTACCAGACCTGCAGAGTTTTCCCAGCAATTCCTATATATGTTTCTGATTTCTATCATCTGCAGTTCTTCCAGTTTCACACATAGCAACTTTGTGTTGCATCTGCCACATCTTTCCCTGTAGAAGAAATTTTGTGGCCCTGGAAGCCATTTTCTTTGTGCCTTATCTTAGCTACCCTAAAAATCATTACTAAGAGAAATTTGTAACTAACTGCGTACAAGATTCTGTGTCAAAGTCTGACCTGACCCAGTAGGACTGAGATTAAGTGTATCCATAAGAAAGAAAGCATTATTGAAAATTAACAGTTGGTTATCTCTGTTCTGTGCTCCTGCAACAATGTACAAGATAATTAATTGTCTGCAATTAATTGTCAGCCTGCAGTCAGTAAAATTCATATAAGCGCCTGTTAACTTGTGGCACCTAGCATAAGAGAGGGCTTAGTTAAGAATTTGGGTCCATTCCTGAGTAACCCCTATTTTTCCTTTACTTATGGTGTTGCCTTTTCTTGATTTAAGGTTTCACTCCTGATAACCCCAACCATGCTTTCTGCAAAACTCATGAAATACTTTATCTGTGGAATGTTGTTAAATTAGCAATGTAATACACAGTATTGACACAAGCCTAAACAATAGACCTTTTAATAAACATTTTTGGCAAGACCTCCACTTTACCTAATGCAAGTGTAAGTAGGCCATCTAGTGGCTATTTTGTCATACTGTGTCTAGTTAAGCAAATTATCAACTGGGTCACATATAAACCCCTGCTGAACTGTAATATTTCGAAGCAGTTAGCAATCTGTTTTACGGACTGGCTGCTTCCCATGATATATCATGAAATAAAGTTGGTCAATACTGAAGATCTGAAATTTTCTTCGACATTCCCACTTACTCAACTTGTCTAAATCACCTTGAAACCTCCTTATGTTCTCCTCACAACTTCATCTGACACAACCATGTGCTGTCAGCAAACTTTGAAATGCTGTATTTGGTTCCTTCATCCAAGAAGGATATTATTAAATTGGAGAGGGTTCAGAGAAGATTTACCAAGATGTTGCTGGGACTGGAGGATTTGAATTGTAAGGAGAGGCTGGATAGGCTGGGATCTTTTCCACTGGAGTGTAGGAGGTTGAAGGGTGACCTTATAGAGGTTTATAAAATCATGAGGGCATAGATAAGGTGAATAGCAAAGATCTTTTCCCTTGGATGGGGGTGTTAAAAACTAGGGGACATTTTTTAAGGTGAGGAGAAATTTAAAAGGAATCTGAAGGGCAACATTTTGACACAGAGAGTGGTTCATATGCGGAATGAACTGCCAGAGGAAGTGGTAGATGCAGTACAGTTACAACATTTAAAAGATATTTGGACAGGTATGCGAATAGGAAAGGTGTAGAGGGATATGGGCCAAATGCAGGGAAGTGGGATTAGCTTAGTTTGGGAAACTTGGTCAGCATGGACAGTGGGACTGAAGGGTCAGTTTCCCTGCTATATGACTCCATCACTTAAACATTTGTATATATTAGCAAGTTTTGAGAAGATATGTGGCTCAGGTTGAGGTTCTGGATGTAGGTTTGCTCGCTGAGCTGGAAGGTTCATTTTCAGACGTTTCATCACCATACTAGGTAAGATCTTCAGTGAGCCTCCGGATGAAGCATTGCCGATGATTCCTGCTTTCTATTTATATGTTTGGGTTTCTTTAGGTTGGTGATGTCATTTCCTGCGTGGATGTCATTTCCTATGGTGATGTCATTTCCAATTCTTTTTCTCAGGAGGTAGTAAATGGGGTCCAAGTCAACGTGTCTGTTGATAGAGTTCCAATTGGAATGTCATGCTTTTAGGAATTCTCATGCATGTCTTTGTTTGGCTTGTCCTAGGATGGATGTGTTGTCCAGCCGAAGTTGTGTCCCTCCTTATCTGTATGTAAGGATACTAGTGAAAGAGAGTCATGTCGTTTTGTGGCTAGTTGATGTTCATGTATCCTGGTGGCTAGTTTTCTGCCTGTTTGTCCAATGTAGTGTTTGCTACAGTCCTTGCATGGTATTTTGTAAATGACATTAGTTTTGTTTGTTGTCTGTATAGGATCTTTCAAGTTCATTCGCTGCTGTTTTAGTGTGTTGGTGGGTTTGTGGGCTAGCATGATGTCAAGGGGTCTGAGTAGTCTGGCAGTCATTTCCAAGATGTCTTTGATGTAGGGGAGAATGGCTAGGGTTTCTGGATGTGTTTTGTCTGCTTATTTGGGTTTGTTTCTGAGAAATCCGCCGACTTGTGTTCATTGGGTACCCATTCTTTTTGAATACACTGTACAGATGATTTTCCTCTGCTCTGTGTACTTCCTCTGTGCTGCAGTGCGTGGTGGCTTGTTGAAGTAAAGTTCTGATGCAGTATCATTTGTGGATGTTGGTATGATGGCTTCTGTAGTTCAATATTTGGTCTGTATGTGTTGTTTTCCTGAGTATGCTGGTTTGAAGTTCCCCATTGGCTGTTCGGTCTACTGTGACATCTAGGAATGGCAGTTTGTTGTTGTTTTCTTCCTCTTTAGTGAATTTTATGCCAGTAAGGCTATTATTGATGGTCTTGAAGGTTTCCTCTAATTTGTTTCATTTAGTGATGACAAAGGTGTCATCCATGTAGCGGATCCAGAGTTTGGGTTGGATGGTTGGCAAGGCAGTTTGTTCAAGTCTCTGCATTATTGTCTCTGCTAAGAACCCTGGTATCAGAGATCCCACGGGTGTTCTGTTGGTTTGACTGTAGGTTTTGTTGTTGAAGGTGTAGTGGGTGGTAAGGCATAAGTCCACAAGCTTGACGATACTGTCCTTGCTGATGAAGTTGGTGGTGATTGATGTATGTGTCTTTGGGTCTTCTAATAGTGTAGTCAGTGTTTACTTGGCCTGATTGATGTGAGTAGGGCTATACATCAAAGGAAACCATTATTTCATCCTCTTCTATCTTAGTGTCTTTGATGGTCTTCAGGAATTCTTGAGTGGAGTGGATGGAATGGCTTGAGTCTTGTACTAAGTGTTTTATTCTTTGGTGTAGCTCATGGCCAATCTGTAAGTTGATGTTCCAGGTGACGAGACTATGAGTCTGAGGGGGACTCCTGGTTTGTGAATTTTGGGTAATCCATAGAAGCGTGGTGTGTTGGATCCGTCTGGAAAATTGAGTTGAAGGCACAATCAAATCAGCAATGATCGAATGAATAGCAGAGCAGGCTCGAGGGGCTGAATGACCTAGACCTGCTGTCAATTTGTATGCTTATATTCTTGACCTTTTGTATTGTATCTCATCTATATTGCCTCTACCTCCAATGTCCTAAACTGAGAGATGTCTTTCCATGACCTGTCCAATGTTTCTCAACAAATCATCAGCAAAATCAGATAAATCAGGCTTCCCATTTTTATCAATCAGTACCTCCAAATCTGCATTGCATGAGGAATAATGGGATGTTTAAGGGTGTGACTGGTGCAGTATAATTAAAATATCATCACCATCACTAAAGTAGTAGTATTAGACAAAATGGCGAAAGTGAGGACTGCAGATGCTGGAGATCAGAGTCTAGATTAGAGTGATGCTGGAAAAGCACAGCAGGTCATGCAGCATCCAAGGAGCAGGAAAATCAGTATTAGACAAAATAATGGGTCTACAGGCAGATAAATCCCTGGGCCTGGTCATGTGGCTTGCATCCTAGGATCCTAAAAGAGATAGCTAGAGAGATAGTGGAGGCATTGGTTGTAATTCTCCAAAATTCCTTTGATTCTGGAGAAGTACCAGAGGATTGAAAAACTGCTCGTGTCACACCTCTATTAAAAAAAGGAGGGAGGCAAAAAGGAGTTAACTATATGCCGATTAGCCTAACATCTACTGTTGGAAAAGTATTGAAATCAATATTTAAGAAAGTAACAGCAGAACAGTTAAAAAAATCTTTATTTCACCTATATGTGGAACTGCAGGAGGTGGGGAAGATACTAAATGAGTATTTTGCACCAGCGTTTGCTGTGGAGAAGGATATAGAAGCTAGGGAACTTTAAGAAGGAAGTATGTGTCAGATATAGACAGGATAGATCGCATTAATCCTTAGAAGAGTAGAAAGGCAGTAGGAATATACTTAAGGGAGAAATCGGGAGGGCAAAAAGGGGACATGAGATAGCTTTTGCAAATGGGATTAAGGAGAATCCAAAGGGTTTTTACAAATACATTAAGGACAAAGAGTAACTAGGGAGAGAATAGGGCCCCTCAAAGATCAGCAAGGCAGCCTTTGTGTGGAGCCGCAGGAGATGGGGAATATACTAAACAAGTATTTTGCATCAGTATTTACTGTGGAAAATGACATGGAAGATATAGATTGTAGGGAAATAGATGGTGACATCTTGAAAAATGTCCAAATTACAGAGGAGGAAGTGCTGGATGTCTTTAAACGCATAAAAGTGG
>NC_057749.1:11798998-11817892 GCF_004010195.1 Chiloscyllium plagiosum
GATAAACAGAAGTTGTGGGATCAGTCTTAAGGAAATGAGTGACGTAAGCTAAAATTGTAAAAATTTTGAAAGTTTGTGGAATATGATGTGTATTTGTCATTGCCTTACCTGGCATTAGACATTGCACCCACTTGCAAGTGTACAAATAAACGACACTACTGTTTCAGATTTTTGTCTCGGACTGAAATTAATTAAGTGAGTGAGCTTTGTTTCTCACAGTGATGTTGAAAGATGAGGAGATACGTACCTCTGAACTGCCAGAAAAGATACTCGTAACAGGAATTCACAGGTGAGACAAGAAGCGCTCAATTATGTCCAGTGAAGAGTGGAGAAGTCATGGTAGGAATACTGGACAAACTCTCAGCTCCAGAAATACAATCTGTGCTTGCTAACGATATAGCTGGTTTACAGGTAGGAGTGCCAACAGTAGTTGAAATGCCAGTGGAAACTCAGGCAACTGAACTATTGCAGGACACATATCCTGGGAGTTTTCTTGACTGTGCGGTAACAAGGTCACAAAGTCACCAATTGAAAGATCAAAGTTGAACTGATAAGAAAGTTGAAGTGGAATTAGCAGAGACTTTGTTTGATCAGATGGTAGAGACAAACCAGGAGCAGATAGATGACAAAGCAGACATCTTTAGCTCAGATAAATTAACTGAGTTACAGCAGAAAGATGAAAAATTTAGACCAATTGCATCAAAAGGCATACACAGAGAAAGAATCCAAATCTATCCCTAAATGTTACTCTCTTAAAAATGTCTTGATGAGGAAATGGAGACAACCACTATTCAGCCAGATGAGAAATGAGCAGAGGGTCATCAAATAATTGCCAGTGGGTTATAGAAAAGAGGTGTTGCGGATAGCACACAAGCTCCCACTAAGCGGTCATTTGGGAGTGAGAAACACTCAAGCTAAAATAGAGAAACATTTTTACTGGCCTGGACTGCACAAGGATGTAGTTGAGTCTTGTCAAACACGTCATATATGTCAGGTAATTGGAAAACCACAGGCAGCAATAAAACACGCACATATAATACCTATTCCTGCATTTGAGGAACCTTTTACAAAAGTTTTAATTGATTGCATAGGATCCCTACCTAAAACATGTGGGAATCAGTATTTGTTAACAATAATGGATGTGTCCACCAGATTTCCAGAGGTTGTTCCATTGTGCAATATCTCAGCTAAAAAGATTGTAGAAGAGTTAGTCAAAGTTTTCACTAGATATAGACTACCCACAGAGACACAATCAGATCAAGGGTCAAACTTTACACCAAAGATATTCAAGGAAATTATGGACAGCTTAGGAATAAAACAATTCAAATCTACTGGATACCATCCAGAGTTTCAGGGAGTGCTAGAAAGGTGGTATCAGACATTAAAGACCATGTTGAGGGCTTATAGTCAAGACTATCCATATGATTGCGAAAAAGGAATTCTGATAGTACATTTTGCAATCAGAGATACACCAAATGAATCAACCTAATTCAGTCTCTTTGAATTAGTCTTTGGGCATGAAGTGAAAGGACCACTAAAATTGATTAAGGAGAAATTGGGAAGTCAGACTTCAGAGACCACATATTTGGACTATGTGTCAAATTTTAGGGAATGTTTAAATAGAGCAGGGGAGTTGGTCAGACAGCATTTAAAAGTATCACAGCATTCAATGAAACAGGAAGCAGACAAGAAATCAAATACTTGCAATTTTGCTATCAGGGATAAGGTACTGACATTACTTCAAGTGCTAGATGAACCATTAACAACAAGATTTAATGAACTTTATCAAGTCGAAAAGAAATTGAATGAGGTGAACTATTTTATAAGGACGGACAGAAAGAAATCTCACTGTGTGTCATGTGAATATGCTCAAAAGTTATTTTGACATAGAAGGAAAGCCAAAGGAGACTGTATTATTGGTTACAACACAAAGGGAAGAACCAAATTCAGAGGATTCTGAATTCAACATTCCTCAAATTGCATTGGACAATGATAGAGTTGTCAAAAATTGGGATAAATTATTGAGTTACCTTCCAAAGGAAAATCGAAATGACCTGAAAGAGTTATTACTATCATATGGGGAGATATGTGGAAATAAGCTAGAATAATTAACGTAATTATGCATGATTTAGAGATAGGAGATGCTGTCCAATTAAACAACATCCTTATAGGCATAACCCTCTAAAGTTAGCACAGGTTCAAAAGGAGATTGAACGCATGCTCCAAGACGACATAATTGAAGTAAGTTACAGTGACTGGAGCTTACCATTGTAATGGTGCTAAAACCAGATGGTACCCAACGGTTAAATGTGGACTATCGCAAAGTCAATGCAGTTAAAAAGACTGACGCATATCCGATTCCATGTTTGGAAGACTGTGTTGAAAAGGTGGGACAAGTAACTTATATTTTTAAGTTGGACTTAGGAGACTGGCAAGTACCTTTGTCCGAAAGAGCGCAGACAATTTCTGCTTTCATAACACCAAATCAACTGTATCAGTTTTAAAGTCATGCCATTTGATACAAAAAAAGCACGAGTCACATTTCAGAAACTAACCATTAAGGTCATTGTCAGATTACCCAATTGTGTCGTATATATTGATGACCTGGTGATTTTTAGTCACACATGGAAGGAACATTTGCAACATTTATTAGACTTGTTCGATCGACTTTGGAATGCAAGCTTGGTGATAAAAGTGAATTTGCCAAAGCACAAGTCACCTTCCTGGGCCATGTTACTGGATGCAGACAAATGGCTCCATGGAATGCAAAAATACAGATAATTGGGGAGTTACCCTTACTATCAATGAAAGGAGCTGCACTACGGTTCCTAGGATTGAGTGGATTTTATCAAAAATTTATACCAAATTTTAGCAGTGTGGCTGCTCCATTCATTGAATTGCTAAAGAAAGGCAAGAATTTTCAGTGGACAGCAGACTGTCAGAAGGCATTTGACAGCCGAAAGCTGTGTTAACCATTGCGTAATTAGGTGTAGCTAATACTGGGACAGAGTCATTCAAGGAGCCTATCGATGCGAGTGATGTGTGTATCAGTGCTATGTTTTTGCAGGAAGATGACAAGAAGATAGAAACATCTATCAGGTATTTCTCCAGGAAATTGAACATTCGTCAGCAGAAATATTCAACAGTTGAGAAGGAGACTTTGAGCTTTGTGTTAGCATTACAACATTTCAATGTTTATGTTACCAGTAATGTATCTAAGACAAATCATATACACTGACCATAACCCATTGATGTACGTGGAGAAGTTTAGGGACAAAAATGCCTCACTGTTTAGGTGAAGCCTGTTGTTACAGCCATTCAACTTGAAAATTGTGCATGTGGCAAGACAAGAAAATGTGATTGCCAACGCATTATTGAGACTTGGATGAGAAATGGAGGCGTTCGCTGGCAAGAGTAAAACAGGCTGAAGCAAAATGTAGTAATGCATGTTTGCATGTCAATGTAGTGTGTATGGGTGTTGTAGTGTACTAATAATTTAAGATTAAGGGGTTTTAAAATGAAGTCATCTTTGGATATTGATGGTTCATTTTTCAAAGGAGGAGGTGTGATGATCCTTTAACAAGGTTATGCTGTCCTTGGCTTTTTTTCCCCAAGAGAGGTTGTAAAGACACTGGTTCCAAAATGGCTGGGTTGGATGTATTTTATGGCCAATTTGGTTATAGCAAACAGATACTGCCTCAGGCAAAAGGTTTTCAAGTTTTAAAAAGAAAACACTTGTACAATAAAAGTGGTGTGGCTAATTCTCAAAGCTCAGCTTTTCCCTGGTTTGAATTGGTTTTGGCGGTCTTGCTATTCACTAAATGCAGTCAGGCAGTTTGAGGCTGCTGATCTAAGAAACAGATACATGGGAGTGGGTGTTCCATGCTGACCCCTCTCTCTCTCTCTCTCTCTCTCTCCCCTCTCCCCTCTCCCCCCTGTCTCCCATGCTGTAAGACCCTGTGTTTGATTTTACCTTTTGTGCCAAGGGGTGTTTATAGGGATTGTTGCAAGTATTTGAAACAGTATCATTAAGTTGGTACTGTCTGTTGAGTTTTTGGATAGGTTAAGTTATTCTGTCGTTGTGGTTCTGTTCGCCGAGCTGGGAATTTGTGTTGCAGACGTTTCGTCCCCTGTCTAGGTGACATCCTCAGTGCTTGGGAGCCTCCTGTGAAGCGCTTCTGTGATGTTTCCTCCGGCATTTGTAGTGGTTTGAATCTGCCACTTCTGGTTGTCAGTTCCAGCTGTCCATTGCAGTGGTCGCTATATTGGGCCAGGTCGATGTGCTTATTGAATGAATCTGTGGATGATCCACAGATTCAATCAATAAGCACATCAACCTGGACCCAATATAGCGACCACTGCAATGGACAGCTGGAACTGACAACCAGAAGTGGCAGATTCGAACCACTACAAATGCCGGAGGAAACATCACAGAAGCGCTTCACAGGAGGCTCCCAAGCACTGAGGATGTCACCTAGACAGGGGACGAAACGTCTGCAACATAAATTCCCAGCTCGGCGAACAGAACCACAACAACGAGCACCCAAGCTACAAATCTTCTCACAAACCTTAAGTTATTCTGTATTCGGTTCTCTTTTGTTTGTGTTTCATAGAGTCATAGAGATGTATACCATGGAAACAGATCCTTCGGACCAACCCGTCCATGCCGACCAGATATCCCAACCCAATCTAGTCCCACCTGCCAGCAACCAGAATTGCATGCAATATTCCAACAGTGGCCTAACCAATGTCCTGTACAGCCGCAACATGACCTCCCAATTCCTGTACTCAATACTCTGACCAATAAAGGAAAGGATACCAAATGCCTTCTTCACTATCCTATCTACCTGCGACACCACTTTCAAGGAGCTATGAGCCTGCACTCCAAGGTCTCTTTGTTCAGCAACACTCCCGAAGACCTTACCATTAAGTGTATATGTCCTGCTAAGTTTTGCTTTCCCAAAATGCAGCACCTTGCATTTATCTGAATTAAACTCCATCTGCCACTTTTCAGCCCATTGGCCCATCTGGTTCAGATCCTGTTGTAATCTGAGGTAACCCTCTTCGCTGTCCACTGCACTCCAAGTTTGGTGTCATCTGCAAACTTATTAACTGTACCTTTTATGCTCGCATCCAAATCATTTACGTAAATGACAAAAAGTAGAGGACCCAGCACCGGTCCTTGTGGCACTCCATTGGTCACAGGTCTCCAGTCTGAGAAACAACCCTCCACCACCACCCTCTGTCTTCTACCTTTGAGCCTGTTGTGTATCCAAATGGCTAGTTCTCCCTGTATCATTCAGTAATTTTGTAAATACATTCTGTTTTGTTTAAAACTAAGTGATTTGACCAACTCCATTACTCCTGGAATATCTGCATTACACCTGCTTAAAACAACCAGCAACGTTTGGATCTGGGTCACTTTCTTGAAATGTTTCACAGCGGTCTGGCCTGGTCCATAATACGTGAGAGGGCTCAAAAAAGATTAAAAAGCATGTTGCTGAGATTGGAAGATTTGATCTATAGGGAGAGGCATAACAGGCTGGGGCTATTTTCCCTGGAACATCAGAGGCTGAAGGGTGACCTTATAGAAGTTTTTACAAAATTATGAGGGGCATAGATAGCGTGAATAGTCAATGCCTTTTCCCCAGGGTAGTGAAATCCAAAACTAGAGAGCATAGGTTTAAGGTGAAAGGGGAAAAATTTTTAAAGGGACCTAAAGGGCAATTTTTTTCATGCAGAGGGTGGTGCATGTATGGACTAAGCTGCCAGAGAAAGTGGTGGAAGCTAGAACAACCACAACATTTAAAAGGCATCTGGATGGGTATATGAATAGTAAGGGTTTAGAGGGTTTTGGGCCAAATGCTGGGAAATGGAACTAGATTAATTTAGGATTCTGATTAGTACTTAATAAGTTGGACCAAAGGGTCTGTGTCAATGCTGTACATCTACATGACTCTAATCAAACAGAGTCCACATTGCTTCATGAAAAGGAAATCATTTCTGACAAATTTTGAAGAAGTCTCAATCAGAGTGGATGGACGGGAAGTAGTAGATGTGTTGTACAGTGCTTGGATTTCTAGAAGGCATTCAACAAAGTATCTCACAAAAGATTAAGTCAGATGGTAAGAGCTCACAGTGTTGAAGGCAGGGTATTAGCATGGAGAGAGAATCGGCTCATGGACAGGAAACTGTGAGTGGAGATAAAGGGGTTCTTTTTTCAGGCTGACGACCCGTGACTAGTGGGATCAGTATTGGGACCACAACTGCTTATATTTTATAATAATGACTTGGAGGAAAGAAGTGAACGCACTGTAGCAGTACATTTGCAGATGAAACTAAAATAGGTGGAAAGACAAGTTCTAAGTTTAAAGAGAGACATTGATAGGTCAAGTAACTTTTATTTATTCATGGAATTCACTGGTTCGGTCAGCATTTAATGCCAATCCCTAATTGCCCAGAGGTCAATTAAGAGTCAACCCACATTAATGTGGCTCTGTAGTCACATGTGGGCCAGACCAGATAAAGACGGCAGTTTCCTTCCCAAAAGGATATTAGTGAACTAGTAGGGCTTTTCCGATAATCAACAATGGATTCACAGTCATCATCAAAGTCTTAATTTCAGATTTTTATCAATTCAAATTCCACCATCTGCCATGGGAATTAAACCCAGTTACCAGAATATTACATGGGTCTCTGGATTAACAGTGCAGCTATAATATCACTAGGCCATTGTTTCCCCTTGGGAAGCACAGTAGCTCAGTACTCCATTACTCCTGGAATATCCGCATTACACCTGCTTAAAACAACCAGCAACGTTTGGATCTGGGTCACTTTCTTGAAACGTTTCACAGCGGTCTGGCCTGGTCCATAATACGTGAGAGGGCTCAAAAAAGATTAAAAAGCATGTTGCTGAGATTGGAAGATTTGATCTATAGGGAGAGGCATAACAGGCTGGGGCTATTTTCCCTGGAACATCAGAGGCTGAAGGGTGACCTCTGCCTCACAGCACCAGAGACCCAGGTGCAATTCTAACCTTGGGTGACTTTGTGGAATTTGTACATTTCCTCATGTGTGCGTGGGTTTCTACTAGGTGCTCTAGTTTCCTTCCACAGACCAAAGATGTGCAGGTTAGGTGGATTGGTGATGATAAATGCGAGGTTATGGGGATAGGATGGGGGTCTGGATGGGATGCTCTTTAGAGGGTCAGTACAGACTCAATGGGCCAAATGGCCTCTTTCCAACTGTAGGGATTCTATGACTTAAGTGGGCAAAAAGTTGGCAAATAGTGTACAACTGTCAGAAAAACTGAAGAACAGAATTTTATTTAAGTGGAGAAAATCTGCAGAAATCTGCAACACACAAAACATAGAAATTTAGCACGCAGAGATAATCAGGAGGCTAATGTCATGTTGGCAATTAATTAAAGCGGGTTTAAGTATAAGAATAGGGAAGACTTACTGCAATTGTAAAAGGTGCTGGTGAGACCACATCTGGAGTACTGTGAGCCGTTTCAGTCTTTATTTGAGGAAAGATATGATTTCATTGGTGGCAGTTCAGAGAAGTTTACTTGGATGACAATTTTTCTGGAGGGACTGTCTTATGGGAAAAGGCTAAACAATTTGGGATTCTACTCACTGGTGTTTAGAAGAATGAGAGGTGATCTTATTGAAACATGAATGATTTTTAAGGAAAAAAACAAAATCAAACCGCAGATACTGTAAATCAGGAACAAAAACAGAAATTACTGGAAAAGCTCAGCAGGTCAGGCAGCATCTGTAGAGATTCTGAGGAAGGTCACGCAACCTGAAACGTTAACTCTTGTTATAGACCAAGCCAGACCCCTCTCAAAACATTTCAAGAAAGTAGTCTGGACCCTAACTTTGTTTATTGTATTAAGCAGTTATATAGTGGATATTCCAAGAGTGATGCAGCTGGCAGTGATGCACTTAGTTTTAAACAAAAATAGAATTTATTTGCAAGATTACCAAATGAAACACAAGCAAAAGAGAACCGAATATAGAATACAGCTTATCCAAAATCACAACAGATTATCCCAATTTAATGATGCTGCTCCAAATTCCTACAACAAGTCCCTATAAACACCGCTTGGCAAAAAAAGGTAAATCAAACACAGGGTCTTACAGGAGAGATATCAGAGAGAAAGATGGCAGCCTCAAAACTGACTGACTGCTTGCTTTGAACAGCCAGACTGCTAAAACCAAACCAAACCAAACTAAGAAAAGCTTGGCTGGGAGAACTGGCCACTCCCCTTTAATTGTACAAATGCTTTTTTTAAAAAACTTAAAAACTTCTTCAAGTAGATCAAGCCAGACATTTCGGCAATTCTGCCTCATACAACACTTGGAAAAAAACAAGGACAGCATAACCTTGTTAAAGGAGCAGCAACACCACACTCTGATTTCTCTTCCATGATTCTTAGGGGCTTCACAGGGTAAATGCTGAGGGCATATTTCCCCTCATAGGAGAATCTAGGACCAGAGGGCATAGATGCAGAATACTGAGGCATCAACTTAAGTCTGAGATGAGGAGGATTTTTTTTCTCCAAGAGCGTTGTGGTCTTTGAAACTGCTTGCCACAAAGAGCTGTTGGGTCCTTGTGTAAATTTAAGGCTAAGGTAGATGGATTTTGATGAGATGGGGAATTAAGGGTTAGGGGAAAAGGCAGGAAAGTGGGCATGAGGAATGTTGAATCAGCCACGATCCTATTGAGTGACAGACCAGGTTTGAAGGGCTGAAGGCCTACTCCTGTTCCAATTTCTTATGGTCTTAAATCAGGACTGATAGCTGACTAATCTTTTCTTGTTCTGAATTTCCTATCTTCCTGAGACTTCACCACAAAATTCAATACTGTGGCTGTAACCATGTAACATCGAATAGCCATATGTTGCTTTGCTTTATTCTCTGAAACACATGCAGTAAACAGAGGAATTGTTCAGAAGTTACAGAAGGCGCTATTGTTACCTAATATCCGAAACAACACTTTCCTTGCCATGATCTGGAAACATTGAAGTCAGTGAAATTTCCTGTTTTGTTGTAAATTATTCACTGTAAAGGGAGCAGTTCTGAACTGTACTCCCTCACATCTTGTTGAGTGCTTGTTTGAAACAGATGGCTGACTTGTCACCTCTTCAGAGGTGTACAGATAACAAACTGCAAGAAACACATTGTGGATAGTGTCAGAATAAAGATACAACATAAAGGCATTGCCAGGTGTGATACTGAGTCACACAGCCCAGAAGGTTTCAACTTCAATCCTGTAAGTATGAAAGGCAAAGGGAAGGAGAGGGGAGTTAGAATTTGCTTCAGTATCTCTAGGTTAGGCAGGGGAACAAAAGACTAGGTCCTGCTTTTGATCACTGCCCACTGACTTCTAGTAGAAATCAGTTTATAGATTCTAGTAAACTGAAGAATGAGTTTCCTCCACTGTCAATTTCCCTGTCAAGTTTCAGGGATAAAGTGCGATCCAAGAAGGTTTTGAAAGTCATGCACATGCATCAGATCCAAAACGGAGAACAGAGTTATGTGGTGCTAGGCATTTCTTTCTGTGTACAGCAACTAGTAGTAAGTTGACAATACTCTGGCTTTAAGAGGCATATTGTTTGTCCTATTTTGTTTAAATGAAGAAAGGTTGACACAGAGGTGTCAAGCAGCCTACTCAAAGCTAATAGCTTGACAGGCCTGGGGCATTTTTTTAAAAAAACTGGAATATTACAAGCAGCCTGAATAGGTGGGGTCAAGCTCCCACAGAACCAGGATTTTTTAATTTTAGCTTTCTGTATTTCTGGGATCTTGAAGCTGGATGTGGAAGTTCTTATCCGTCTGTTATAGCTAAAAGCTGGAGTTCTCCTCCTGCTGATAGAACTGCATGTCAGACAATCTATTTTACTGAATTTGTCTTTGCCAAGGGTTTGTTTATGGAACGTTACTACATTAGAACAGTTATAGAGTCATAGAGATCAACAACATAAAAACCAGCCCTTCAGCCCCACTTGCCCATGACATCCAGTTTTCATGATTTAAACTAGTCCCATTTACCTGCGTTTGGACCATATCGCTCCATACCTATCCCATTCATGTACCAGTCTAAATGTTTCTTAAACAACAAAATTGTACTTGCTTCCACCACTACCTCTGGCAACCCATTCCAGACACTCAACACCCTGTGTGTGAAAAAATTGTCCCTCCAGACCCTTTTGTATCTCTCATCTTAAACCTATGTCCTCTGGTTTTATCCTCCCCTACCATGGGGAGATGCTGTCCGCTATCAACCTTATCTAGGACTCTCATGATATTATCTACCTCTATAAGGTCATCCCACATTCTCCTGCGCTCCAAGGAAAAGAGTTCCACGCTGTCTAATCTCTCTTTATAACACAGACCTTCCAGTCCAGGTAGCATCTTAGTAAATCTTTTCTGCAATCTTTCTAGTTTAACATCCTTTGTATAGTAGGGCAACCAGAACTACAGGCAGTACTCCAAATGTGGCCTCATCAATGTCTTGTACAGCTCAAACAAGATGTCCTCTTTCTTATACTCAATGCTCTGGCTGATGAAAATTAGCACGCCAAAAGCCTTCTTCACTGCCCTGTCTATCTGTGATTCCATTTTCAAGGAGCTGTGAACCTTTACCCTTAGATCGCTTTATTGTATAACACTCCCCAGCGCCGTGCCATCGGCTGTGTAAGTTCTACCCTCTTTTGCTTTAACAAAATGCAACATATTGTATATATCTAAATTAAACTCTATCTGCCATTACTCAGTCCACAGGTCCAATTGATCAAGACCTCGATGCATTTCCAGATAACCTCCTTCGCTGTCCACTATACCACCAATCTTGGTGTCATCCACAAACTTACTAACCATATCTCCTAAATTCTCATCCAAATAATTCATATTAATGACAAATAACAGTGGACCAAGCACCAATCCCTGTGGCATACCGCTGGTCGCAGCCTTCAGTCTGAAAAACAACCACTGCCCACTGCCCTCTGTCTCCTAATGTTAAACCAGTTGTGTGTCCAATTGGCTGGCTCCCCATGGATCCAGAGATTTAACCATACTGAGCCATGCTTTGCCAAGGAAACACATTTCCAACTCCCCTCCTCCAAGTCCCTCCTCCCTACCTTTTATCTTCTCCTGCTGAACACTCTCTGCTCATTCCTGAAGAAGGGCTTGTGCCCAAAACGTCGAATCTCCTGTTCCCTGGATGCTGCCTGACCTGCTGTGCTGTTCCAGCAATAAAGTTTCAATCCTAAATTCTCATCCAAATAATTCATATTAATGACAAATAACAGTGGACCAACCACCAATCCCTGTGGCATACCGCTGGTCGCAGCCTTCAGTCTCTACCATCACCCTCTGTCTTCCACCATCAAACCAATTTTGTATTATTAATTAGCAATTTATATATAACTTTGTTAAGCATTTCAATAGAGTTACAGTTAAGCCAATTCTTTTCTTCTATTTCTATTTTGTCTGTATTTTAATTGTAGTGTAAAAACAATGTGTGCTTTGCTTAAAGTTGATAGCTTGACCAATCGAATTGCACCTGGAATGCAACATTTATCGTTAAAATAAGAAAATATTGGGGTTTAGATTATCTTCCTAATATATTTGAGGGGGTTTGGTCTGGTCCATAACAACTGGGGACACTTATTGAGATCAAAATCTCTAAAACCAGGTTAGGCATAGGATTATTGGACTCAAAGGCAGTGAGTGTCGAATGTTTGTGCTTTTTTGTTTCAGGTGTTGCATTTGGTTGGTTTAAATATGGTATGCCTTGTGTAATAATGGCTCTTTCAGTTACTAAGAGTTTCCTGTGGGTGGAAGAAATCACTCTGGGTGTTTTACAGTAAATGAGCAAGGCGAAGCTCTCGGAATTGGCAAACCAGTTGAAGTTGGAGCTGCCCTTGCCCATGTTTGTGAGGAAAGCAGAAATAATTACAGTAATAGCTCCACATTTACAATTGCCAGAAATGCAATCAAAATCATTGGAGATTGCTAAAATTCAATTGTAAATGAAGCAGCTTGAATTAGAGGCAATGGCAAGGGAAAAAGAAAAAGATTAGCTCTGGCAGAACAGAAAGAGAAAGGGAAATGAAACTGTTTGAATTACAATTAAAAGCAGAGAAAAAAGAAAAGGTAAGGCTGGCCCTAGCAGAGGAAAGGGAGAAACAAACAATTTTTGAACTTCAGAGATTGGATCTGAAAACTCAAAACTGAGATAAAATGGCAGAGTTGGAGGTGATAGGTAGGAGTAGTGATGAGGAGAGCAATCCCATCACTGGTAGTCAAAGGCCTGGTTTATATCTGTTGAAATATGACGAAGCATGGCCTAAGTTTGATGAGAAGGATATAGAAGTGTTTTTCATTTAACTTGAGAAAGTGGCTAAACAAATGAAATAGCTGGTGGCCAGGTGGGTATTATTGATCCAAACAAAGTTGGTTAGTACAGCTAGTGAGGTATTTGTATTACTATCAGAGGAGGTATCTGGAGAGTATAATGAGATGAAAAATGCCATCTTAAGTACATATGACCTAGTACCAGAAGCCTACAGACAACATTTTAGGAACCCAAGGAGGGAACCTGGTCAAATGTATATTAAGTTTGAAAGAATCAAACAAAGTAATTTTAGTTGGTAGATAAGGGTATTGAAAACAGACCAAACATATGACCCTCTTAGAGAGACAATTACTGAGGAGGAGTTCTAAAATTCACTTCCTGAAGTAGTGATCACTCATGTGGAAGAGCAGAGAGTTAACACTGCAAGATTAGCAGCAGAAATGACAGACAATTAGGAGTTGGTTCATAAATCAAACTTTGGTTTCTAACATCAATTTCAATTTGTAAGGGATAGAAATTGGGGTAAAGAGAAATGCTCAGATGGTAAGAGAAAAGAAGATTTCGTTGAAGATAGTAAAAATAGTTTACCACAGAGTAAAAGGGAAACCTGTGAGGGGGAAGAGAAGTAAAGAAGATCAGTCTTTTTCACCGCAATCAAGTAGGCCACATGAAGTCGCAATGTTTTTTTTTATTTGTGTGATGTGGGTGGTGCTGACTGGCCAGCATTTATTGCCTGTCCCTAGTTGCCCTTGAGAAGGTGCTGGTGAGCTGTCTTCTTGAACTATTGCAGTCCACCTGTTGTGAGTTGATGCACAATGCCATCAGGGGAAGAATTCCAGGATTTTGACCCAGCAACAGTAAAAGAATGCCGATATAGTTCCAAGTCAGGATGGTGACTGTCTTGGACAGGAATGTGAAGGTGGTCATGTTCCCATGTATCTGCTGGCCACATCCTTTTCGATGGAAATGGCCAAGAGTTTGCAAGGTGCTGTCTGAGGATCTTTTGGTGAATTTCTGCGTATATCTTGTTGATAGTACACACTGCTGCTACGGAGCATTGGTGGAGGAGTGAGTGGATGCTTGTGGATGTAGTGCCAATCAAGGAGGCTGCTATGTCCTGGACGGTGTCAAGCTTCATGAGTGTTGTTGGGGCTGCACTCATCCAGGTGTGTATTCCATCACACTCCTGTCTTGTGCCTTGGAGATGGCTTAAAAATGTGTTGCTGGAAAAGCGCAGCAGGTCAGGCAGCATCAAAGGAGAAGGAGAATCGACGTTTCGGGCATAAGCCCTTCTTCCTGTGCTGCGCTTTTCCAGCAACACATTTTTCAGCTCTGGTCCCCAGCATCTGCAGTCCTCACTTTCTCCTAGATGGTAGACAGGCACTGGGGAGTCAGAAGGTATGTTATAGCAAGCTATAGAAAAGCAGCCATTTTTGGAGTGACCATTTTAGGAAGGGCAGCTTTTTGGTTGGAGTGCTGCTGGAAGTTTATGTGTAAGCTTAACTGAGTATCGGGTTTCGGTGAGGAGGGTGAGTAGCAGTGAGGTAAGGCAGTCAGAGGAGCAAACTACTGCAGCACTGCTGATATGAGGGTAAAGGAGAAGTATAAGAGTGTTTAACCATGAAATCACAGGCAGCAGGTAAGTGAGTGACTGGTGGGTAGTTTTTCTTCACTTCTCTGCTACAGTAGTTCTGAAGGGATAAGTCATGGCAGGTGATCCCAGACCCATGTCATGCTCCTCTTTTATGATATGGGAATTCAGGAACCATTCAGATGTTCCTGACTCCTTCACTGTGTCAAACCCTCCAACCCTGGTTACATTCTTGTAAATATTTTCTGAACCCTCTCAAGTTTCACAACATCCTTCTTATAGGAAGGAGACCAGAATTGCATACAGTATTCCAAAAATGGCCTAACCAATGTCCTGTAAGGCCGCAAAATAACCTCCCAACTCCTAAACGCAATGCATTGACCAATAAAAGGAAAGCATGTCATGCTGCATAGAGGCACCACTGATATAGACAAAAAATGGGATAAGGTCCTACAAGCTGAATTTAGGAAATTAGGAGTTAAACTAAAAAGTAGGACCTCAAAAGGTAGTAACCTTCGGATTGCAACCAGCTCCATGTGCTAGCCACAGTTGGAATGGCAGGATAGCCAAGCTAAATATGTGGCTTGAAGAATGGTGCAAGGAGGAATTCAAATTCTTGGGACACTGGTACTGGTTCTGGAGGACATAGGACCAGTACAAACCGGATGGTCTGCACCTATGTAGCCCTGGAACAAATGTCCTGGGGGAGTGTTTGCTAGTATTGTTGGGGAAGGTTTAAACTAATATGGCAGGGGGATGGGAACCAATGTAGAAAAATGGGGAGGGAAGTAAAGTTGGGACAGAAACAAAGGACAGTAAAGGAAAAAATGAAAGCAGTGAAACCAAAGACAAAAATCAAAAAGGGCCACATTTCACAATAATTCTAAAAGGGCAAAAAATGGTCCTCTAGATAATCTTGACCCTATCTATTTCAGTCTTGTAAGCTCAATGACCTGACCTCCGCAGCCTTCTACTGCAATAAATTCTATAGATTCACCACTCTCTAGCAGAAGAAGTTTGTTCTATCTCTATTCTAAAAAGCCTTCCTTTTACTCTAAGGTTGTGCCCTCTGGTCCTAGACTCTCCTACCAATGGAAACATCTTTCCAACATCCACTCTGTCCAGGCCATTCAGTATTCTGCAAGTTTCAATTCGATCACCCACCCCCACCCCACCCATCCTTCTAAACTCAGAGTATAGACCCAGAGTCCTCAAACATTCGTCTTATGTTAAGGCAGATGTAGGAAAACAGGTAAGCCACAGAGTTTTGTTGAAGTGGTAAAGGAAAGCACAGTGGAAGCTAAAGAAACTACAAAAGAGTGTGCAACCTGATCAGGGGTTGGTTCAGAAGAAAGTGCCAGATCTCTTTAAAGAATTTACTTGCATGGGTAAGGCTTACTCATATATGCCAGGAGGAGTAAGTAAAGACATTTTTAAGAGATACAGTAGCAAGTCAATCCTTGATGATAGGAGATGAGGAGATATGTAATTCAGAAGCAGTATCGCCAGAAAAAGTGGTAATATGTGAAATTCATTGTGAGAAGAGCAGTGTTCCAATTTATAAAGTGATGCTAGAGAGTCTAGTAAAAAGTGATGAAGTGGTGACAGAAGTAATAAAGAAATTCTTGGTTCCGGAAACACAATTTATCTATGGTAATGAAATAGCTGGAACACAGGTAGGAATGATATTGTCAGTGGTTGAAAAGTCAGTGGAAAATCAGGTAACTGAGTTATTACAAGAAATACATCCTGGGATTTTTCCTGACTGTGATAATAAGGTCACAAAACCACAGATTGAAACAACAGGAGTAATCAAGGAGTAAAGATAAGGAATTGAAGTACAGTTATCAGAAACTATGTTTGTTCAAATGGTTGAGAGAAAAAACACAAGAGGTGGTGCACAAAGTGGATATTTTTAGTTCAGAGAAATTAGCTAAATTACAACAGGAAGAAGAAAAACTAAGTGCCTGCATCAAAAACCATATGTAGAAGGACGATCACAGTGTATCCCAGAATGTTACTGTCTTCAAATTGAAGTCTTGATGAGGAAATCACATATTTAGGCGGATAAGAAATGGGCAGACATTCAATTTGTATGACCATGGGTTATAGGAAGGAGGTGTTGCCAGTAGGAGGTCATTTGGGACTAAGGTAAACTCAAACCAAAATATAAAACATTTTCATTGGCCAGGATTGCATAAGGATGTGACTGAATTTTGCTGAACATGTAATACATTGTCTGGTAATTGGAAAACCTCAGGCAATGATAAAACCTGCACCTTTAATACCCATTCCCAGATTTGAGGAAACATTTCCAAGATTCTTAATTAATTGTGCAGGACCCCTACCTAAAACAAATGTGGGAATCAGTATTTCTTGACCATAATGGAGGTTTTTATTAGAATTACCAGAGATCATTCCATTACGCAGTTTCACGATTAAAAGAATTGTAGCAGAGTTACGCATTTTTTATACTAGATATAGACTAGCCACAGAAATACAATTGGATAAAAGGGTAAAATTTTACATCAAAATTATTTAAAGATGTTATGGATAACTTAGAAATAAAACAATTCAAATCCACTGCATACCATCCAGAATCACGAGGACCATTAGAACGGTGGCATCAAATTTTAAAGATCATGTTGTGGATTTATAGTCAAGACTATCCAGAGGATTAGGATAAAGAAATTCAAATTTGTACTTTTTGCAATTAGGGATGCACCAAATGAATCTAGAAATTCAGTTCATTTGGATTGGTTTTGGGGCATGAAGTGACAGAACCAATAAAATTAATTTAAGGAGAAATTGGAGAGTTCAGAAACCATATATTTAAACTATGTGTCAAATTTTAGGGAAACATTAAATAGAGTGAGTGAGTTGGCTGGACAGTAGAATAACGTGATGAAACAGGAAGCAGACAAGAAATGAAAAATTCTTAATTTTGCTAGTGGAGACAAAGTGTTAGTGTCAGTTGTAGGCAAACCTTTAAAGGTAAGGTTTAGTGGGCCTTCTCAAATCAAAAGGAAATGAGTGAGGGAAATTATTTGATAAGAATGTCAGAGAGAAAGAAATCTCACAGAGTGTGTCATATGAATATGCTGAAAAAGGTATTTTGATAAGGAATTAAAGGCAAAAGGAAAATGTGTTACTGTTACTGGAGTGAGTGAACCAAGTTCAGGTGATTCTAAATTGGACATTCCTCAAATTGAATTGGACAATGAGGAAGTTCTCAAAAATTAGGATTAATTATTCAGTTTCCTTCTGGAGAGAAACTGAAATGACCTGTAAGAGTTATTAAAAACACATGGAGAGATGTGTGGGAAAGCTGAGAAGTACTTTTTTCATAGAGTCCCTACAGTGTGGAAACAGGTCATTCAGTCCAGCAAGTCTACACCGACCTTCTGAAGAGTAACCCACCCAGACCCATTCCCCTATTACTCTACATTTACCCCTGACTGATGCACCTCAACCTACTCATGGCTGAACACCATGGGCAATTTAGCGTGGCTAATTCACCTAACCTGCACATCTTTGGATTGTGGGAGAAAACCAGAGCACCTGGAGGAAACCCATGCAGACATGAGGAGAAGTACCAACTCCACACAGTTGCCCGAGGCTGGAATCAAATCTGGTCCCTGGTGCTGTGAGGGAGCAGTGCTAACCACTGGGCCACCATGTCACCCCGATCACCCCGCCATACTAATCTGATCATGCAAGATGTAGATATAGGAAATACTGTTCCAATCAAGTAATTTCCTTATAGATTTAACCCTCTAAGTTTGGCACAGGTTCAAAAAGAGATTAAAATGCAAACTCAAAGACAATATATGGAGCTCACGCATTGCAATGGTGCCAAAACTAGATGGTACCCAATGATGCATGGACTATCGTAAAGTCAATATAGTTACAAAATCTGATTCATATCCTATTCCACATTTGAAAAGAGTATTGAGAAGGTGAGACAAGCAACTTATATTTTTAAATTGGACATCCTTAGATGATACTGGTAGGTACCTTTATCTGAGACAGCAAAGGAAATTTCAGCTGTCACGAGACCGAACATTAACATACAGACAGATCTAGGCATGTTCCCTAGTTCCCTAGAAGTGGCAAAACAGGTGGCTAAGGTGATTAAGAAGGATTGTAGTATAGTTGCTGCCATTGGCCAGGGTTGTCAAACCATGTTGCAACTATATAAAACTCTTGTTAGGCTGTAATTGGCGTACTGTGTGCAGTTCCAGTTGTCTCACTATCAGAAAGATGTGGAAGCTTTGTAGAGAGTGCAGAGAAGATTCACCAGGATGTTGCCTGGTCTCAAGGGCACTGGTTATGAGAAAAGGATAAAAAGAGTAGGATTGTTTTCACTGGAAATAAGGCAGCTGAGAGGAGACCTGATAGAAGTCTACAAAATTATGAGAGGCATAGATAGGGTAGATAGTCAGAGGGTTGAAGTTTCCCAGGATTGAAGTTTCAATTACAAGGGAGCACAGATTAAATGAGAGAGGAGGCAAGTTTAAGGAAGACGTTGAGATGTTTTTCACGCAGGGAGTTACAGGAGCCTGGATCATACTGCTAGAAGAAGGGGTAGAAGCAGGCACATTGGTGACATTTAAGAAGCATCTGGATGATTATATGAAGAAGGAGGGAATACAGGAATATGGATCGAGTAACAGCAGAAGGTTTTTTTTGTTCAGTTAGGACATGATGATTGGCACAGGCTTGGAGGGCCAAAGGGCCTGTTCTTGTGCTGTACTTTGCTTTGTTTGAATGGACTGTCAGCCCTGCCTCAGCTGAGGGCTACACTCTCTCAAAATTGCAAAGGACCCACTCTGTACTACATCCTCAGGAGAATTCATACTCTCAACAAACAGTATTTCAATTCCATCTCAAACATCAAAAACTGTAAGTACAACAAACTTTTATCCACCCACCTC
>NC_057749.1:11820838-11858052 GCF_004010195.1 Chiloscyllium plagiosum
CTTTTCCACCTATCCACTCCACCCTCTCCTCCCTGACCTATCACCTTCATCTCCTCCCCCGCTCACCCATTGTACTCTATGCTACTCTCTCCCCACCCCCACCCTCCCCTAGCTTATCTCTCCACGCTTCAGGCTCTCTGCCTTTATTCCTGCTGAAGGGCTTTTGCCCGAAACATTGATTTCGCTGCTCGTTGGATGCTGCCTGAATTGCTGTGCTCTTCCAGCACCACTGATCCAGATACCAGTTTATGTGGTATGAAAAATGCACAGCCACATATTAAAGATAAACCAATAAAGTAACTTTGGAATCACCAAATTGTGTGGTGTACATCAACAATCTGGTGCTTTTTAGGCACATTTGGAGCATGTATCAGAATTGTTTGATCAACTTCAGGAAGCAAGCTTGGTGATAAACCTGGCTAAGACGAGTTCACAAATACCCAAGTCATATTCCTGGGCCACGTTATTAGACATGACAGACGGCTCCATGGGATGTGAAAACAAAGGTTACCGGGAAGTTGCCCATACCATCACAAAGGAAGCACTATGATTCCTGTGATTGAGTGGTTTTTATCTAAAGTGTTTGTACTGAATTTTAGCAGGGAGGAGAAAGTGAGGATGGCAGATGCTGGAGATCAGAGTCAAGAGTGTAGTGCTGGAAAAGCACGCAAGTCAGACAGCATGCAAGGTGCAGGAGAATCAATGTTTCAGACATAAGCCCTTCATCAGGAATCCTGGTTCATCAGGGCTTATGCCCAATATGACAATTCTCCTGTTCCTCGGATGCTGTCTGACCTGCTGTGCTTTTCCAGCACTACACTCTCAACACTGAACTTTAGCAGTATGGTTGCTCCACTTACTGACTTGTTGAAGAAGTGCAGAAAATTTCAGACGGCTGAAGAATGTGAAAAGGCATTTGACAGCTTGAAAGCTAGGTTAACCACTGCCCCAGTGTTAGTCACACCTAATTATGCAAAGCCATTCAAGATGGCTATCAATGCGAGTGATGTGGGCATCAATGCTGTACTCTTGCAAGAGGATGACGAGAAGATAGAAGATCTATTGGGTATTTTTCCAGAAAAATGAACAATCAACAGAAATATTCCACACATGAGAATGAGACCTTGAGCTTGGTGTTGGCATTGAAACATTTCAACATTTATATTGTCATTAATGTGTCTGAGAGAATTGTATATACTGATCATAACTGCATAATATTTTGGAAAAATGTAAGAATAAAAATTCCAGACTGATTAGACAGAGTTTATTATTGCATCAAATCAATTTGAAAATTATTTCACATGGCAGGTACATTGTCGCAACTTTGATGAAGGGAGATGGATATGTTCGATGGTGGGGAAAAAAAAGACTGAAATACACTATAGTAGTGAATGCTTGTATGCTCTGAGTCAATGTAATGTGTATGTATTGTAGTGTACTAATAATGCAAGGCTAAAGGTTTTTTTTTTAATTAAGCCATCTTTTATACTGATGGTTTTTTTAAAGTTGGGAAGTGTGATGATACTTTAAGACATGTATTTTGTCCTTTTTTTCTCATCAAGATTGAGACAGAGATACTGAGCAGTCTGCTCAAAGCCAATAGAGTAAATACCTTGTGAGGCCTTGGGCATTTTTTTTAAAAATGTTGAAACGATAGTAGCAGCCTGAATGGGTGAGGGGGGGGAGAGAGGAGAAGGGGTGAAGCTCCACTTACAGAAGCAGGATTTTTAGTTTCAGCTTTCTGCAGTTGCTGGGGTCTTGAAGCGGAATGTGGAAACTGTTATACCCCCAGCTAAGAGCTGGGGATCTCTTCTTGCTGCTAAAATTGCATGTGAAACAATCTATTTTACTGAATTTGACTACGCCAAGGGTCTGTTTGAGAAATGTTATTATATTAGAACAGTTAATTAGTAGTAGCTAATATATATATTTTGTTAAGCATTTCAATAGAGTTACAGTTAAGCCAATTATTTTCTTTTATTTCGTCTACATTTTAACTGACATGTAAAAATAAAAAAAGTGTTTTACTTAAAGTCAATAGTTTGACCAATCGAATTGCACCTTGAACACAACCTTTAAATAACCTTTAAATAAGAAAGGTTAGGGTTTAGACTAGAGGTGAGGAACCTTTTCATGTTGGAAGGCCGCATTTGGGTGGCACGGTGGCCCAGTGGTTAGCACTGCTGCCTCACAGCGCCTGTAGACCCGGGTTCAATTCCCGACTCAGGCGACTGACTGTGTGGAGTTTGCACATTCTCCCCGTGTCTGCGTGGGTTTCCTCCGGGTGCTCCGGTTTCCTCCCACAGTCCAAAGATGTGCGGGTCAGGTGAATTGGCCATGCTAAATTGCCCGTAGTGTTAGGTTAAAGGGGTGGATGTAGGGGTATGGGTGGGTTGCGCTTCGGCGGGTCGGTGTGGACTTGTTGGGCCGAAGGGCCTGTTTCCACACTGTAAGTAATCTAATCTAATCTATCTAATTATGTTAGTAGTAATCTAACAAGGCTGCATCCAAGAAACTTCAACTATATATTCCTAAAAATTCACATTTTCTTTAATTGTGGCAGTCAGTCTGTGAGGATTATTTCATTGAATTTTCTTTTACTCTCTGGTATTTTAAATACATTCATTTTAAGATTAAAATAAAAATAATAAAAGGACAAAAAAAAACACATTAATAAAAAATAAAAGATTTGTTCTGCAAAATTTGGATTCATTCAAAAGGCCAAACACAATGGCACAGTGGGTAGCACTGCTGCCTCACAGCGCCAGAGATCCGGGTTCAATTCCCGCCTCAGGCGACTGACTGGACTGTGTGGAATGGGGGGCCACACACAATGTCCTAGCAGGACGCAGGTTCTCCACCCCTGGTTTAGACTATCATCGTAATATATATTGAGGGGGTTTGGTCTGGTCAATAACAGTAAATAATAACCATTACAGTAGCTGTGTAGTCAATACAATACATAATAGAGCAACCACCACAGTAAATAAAGTGATACTAAAGGTGTAATAGGCAGAGGAATGTAACCAGTACATTACCCAACACAGTAACTGTTACAGTAACCAGCACATTGAATCGTTTAGGATTCCTGCCTAGTAATTTTGGCCTCCGTATTTAACAAATGCTTACTAGCTGCCATATGTCTTAAATTGTAGCTACTGAGAGATGAGCGCTGCTCTTGTGTTTCAGGTCACAATGACAGGTTTAGGCCATTCTGAGATGTGGAGAAATTTCTTCACAAGAGAGTGGTGAACCTGTAGAATTCTCTGCAACAGAACACTGTTGAGGCCAAAATATTTCATCTTTTCAAGAAGAAGTTAAGTTTAATTCTAAGGTCTAAAGGGTATGGAGCAAAAGCAAGAATGGTACATAGTAAGGTGATCGGCCATAATCATATTGAATGGCACAGACTGGAAGAACTAAATGGCCTACTTATGTTCCTATTTTCTATGCTTCTATGGTTCTGTCTGATCTATGGCCGAGAACTGAATCCTGAACAAATGTCAATTTAGTAATTAAATAAATGAGGAATATAAAAACAGACTACAAAAGCTTCTATAGGTGTGCAAAGGAAAAGATTAATAAAAATAAATTAGAGCCTTAAAAAGAGTTAGGAGAATTTAAAATGGAGTATTAGGAAATTGTAGAGAGGCTTCAAAACAAATACCCATCGCTAAATCCCCCACTATCAAAATTCTGGAAGGGTTCCACTGAGCAGAAACCTAACTGGACTCACCATATAAATACTGTGGCAAAAAGAGTAGACCAGAGGGTAGGAATCCTGCATTGACTAATCTCCTGACTCCCCAAAGTCTGTTCACTAAAGACACAGGCAGGAGTGTGATGAAATACTCCCCACTTGACTGGATGGGCACAGCTCCAACAACACACAAGAAGTTTGACACCATCGAGAACAAAGCAGCCCACTCGATTGGCACCACATCTACAAACATCCACTCCCTCCACCACCAACACTTAGTAGCAGCAATATGTATTATCTACAAGATGCCGAAATTCACCAAGACTCCTTAGACAGCACCATTTAAACCTATGGCCACTTCCGACCAGAGGACAAGGGCAGTAGATACATGGGAACACATCCACTTCAAGTTCCCCTACTTACCACTCATCATTCTGACTTGGTAATATATTGCTGTTCCGACAGGTCAAAATCCTGGAACTCCTTCCCAGCATTGTGGGTCTACCTACAGCATATGAACTGCAGTGATTCAAGAAGATAGCACACCAAAATTTTGTCAAGAGAAAACTGGATAGGCAATACCTGCTAGCCTACTAGAGATGCTCACATCCCAAGTGACATAAATAAACAATAGAAACAGGTACTTCACATCTGTCTTAATGAAGGAAAATTCTAAATAACTCTCAATAATAATGGAGAATCTACTGACATGTATAAATGATGCACTGCATGATACTAATATTAGTAAAATTACAGTGCTAGGGAAAATAATGCGACCTAAAGTACATAAATCATCTAGACTGATAATCCCACTGAAAGAATCAGATAGTAAACACATTGATGGTAATCTTCTGAAATTCTCAACTTTAGAATGGCTCCTGCAGATTGTATGGAGGTTAAGGATAGCTCAGTTGACTGGATGGCTGGTTTGTGATGCTTATGCACGAAACATCAATTCTACTGCTCGTCGGATGCTGCCTGACAGGCTGTGCTTTTCCAGCACCACACTCTCGACTCTGATCTCCAGCATCTGCAGTCCTCACTTTCTCCTGGTTTGCAACAAAGTACGCCTACAGTGCAAGTTCAACTCTACATTGTCAGTCTACATTGCAAACCAACTGTTTAGTCAACTACATTGCAAACCAACTGTTTAGTCAACTGAGCTAACCATGAAGATCCCGCCATGTCAATCACACCCCTCCCCAGATGCATGGCAACCTTCAGGTTAAACTCACCATCAACTGTCTTGCTTTAACAAGAACCCTATGGATCTCTGGAACAATGGCAACGTATGGCTGGTTGATGGGAAATTTGTTTAAATGCATTTAATTTTTTTTTTTCAAAACCTTTTGAAGTGAATAGTTCAATGCTTTATGAAACAAGGGTAAAGAGAATTTTTTAAAAATTGGGCTGTTATTTAATAACAAGGTGCATTATCATGCAGGGAAAGAGTGAAAAGTTTGTTTCAAAACACAGAACCATCCAAAATATCAAAAAGTGTGCAGAGTTCTTAAGTGAAAAGCTCCAGTGACAGAAGGTTTAAAAATGTTGAAAAAAGATATTCCACAGACTGTTCTATCCATGAATTTAAGGAACAAATGCAAAGGAGCAAGTAAATTGTTTTAGTAGTTTGGCTAAGGTCTCATGAAGAGACACTGATTAAAGAAGATAGAATGAAGTGAGTGAAGAAGTTTAGTGGAAAAAAAAAGTACAGCTCTGCCCACTGAACATGGGAACTTTAATGTGGAAACAAAATGGCACTTCACTGAGCTTTGAGTGGCTGCAAGGTTGTTGCTGATGACAAAAGGATTGAATTTTGGTTTCTGATATTTATAATAAGATTATCACAAATACTTCTTTGTATAGTAGAAAACAATTTTCTTTTCCCTATAGTGTGTAATAATCTTCAATCTTCTTTTATTGAAGTTAATTAGCAGTCACTTGTGAATATCTTCAGTAACTGACAACCACAGTAATTAAATTGCATAAATATAACTTATGCTCTATCAAGGTTCTGACATCTACCAGTTCTGAGGAAGGGTCACCAGATCTGAAACGTTAACTATAATTTCTCATCATTGATGTTTTTCTAGCAATTTCTGTTCTTGTTTCTGATTTACAGCATCTGCAGTTCTTTGGGTTTTAATGCTCTATCAAATCAGGTTTGATTCTGGGGTCTGACTTATCTACTATTACCATCATCTGGGGTCATAACAATTGGAAGGTAGTATATGTAACCCCACTATCTAAGAGAGGAGACAGCAAACCAGAAAATATAGGCCTGTTAGCCTAGTATCTGATGTTTGGAACATGCTAGAATATTAAAGATGCAAGAACAAAACACTCAGAAGATAAGAGTAGGATTGGACAGAGTCAACATGGATTTATAGAAGGGAAATCATGTCCAACAAACAAGAACAGAAGTTGCTGGAAAAAACTCAGCAGATCTGGCAGTATGCGTGCAGAGAAAGCAGAATTAATGTTTAGGGTCCAATGACCTTTTTCAGAACTGTTCAGACTGTTTCAAAGAAGGGTCACTGGACCTGAAACATTAATTCTGCTTTCTCTCCACACATACTTCCAGATTTGCTGAGTTCTCCCACAATCTATGATTTTGTTTCTGATTTTCAGCATCCACAGCACTTTGTTTTTTTTTTGTTCATGTCTGACAAACCTGTTGCAGTTGTTGTAAGGATGTAACTGGCATAAATGATAAATGGGAGTGTGGATGGGAAAACAAGTGGATATGGTACATTCAGATAATCGGAGAGCTTTGATACACAACAGGCTGTTAAATTAGACCACATGGGATTAAGGGGAATACACTGGCATAGTTAATGGGCAGTGATAGGGAATATGCAAGCTATTGTACATTGAAATTGCAGAGGGTGGCAAAATCTCCATCGGATTAATTAAATGAAAGTTACTATCACCAGATAAATTTTCTGCATGCCAGAACAGTCCACAACAGCAAGTAAATTGCTGAGGCAAATTGCTGATAATAAAATGCTGTACCAAACATCCAATCACAGTTGGATAACTCAGCTCTGCTGATCGATAGTATACAAAGGGGGTGTGCGCTATGCTCTTGAGCTGTATAAAAGAAGCTAATTAGAAAACTTTTGCACGCCTTTTTGCTATGAAGATCTGAAGCTGTAACCAACATGTGTCACAATAAAGGTTGCCTGAATCTACCATCAGCCTCTGACTCTCACAAAGAAATCATGAGATCTTACAATTTGGCACAGTCGGCAGGATTGCTGGAGGAATAAAGGATTAAATCCCGGACAACAGACCTACATCAGCTCCCAGAGGTAAAACTTCTCAGTAAATTGTCTGGATTCGGTCTCTCCCCCATGCAATCTCGAAACTCTCCTGAGTAGCAGACGGCTTTAGGCCCCGTTTTTGCAGAACACCATGATATCAGCAGAGACTACAATTAGTCACCGACCTAGCTGAAAGCGTATGGCTCGAGACCCGTAAAGAACCCGTACAATGGCAGACGATGAGACCAAGCAGTTACCTTCTACTATTAAAAGCAGGCAGAACCCAACTGATTTTTCAGATGAAATTCTCCAAAACCTAAAAGACTACATAGAGCAACAATCTAGCTTACCCAAGGCCTGTACTGAGATCAGACAGGAGCACGGTACCTCCATGGGACAGTGGTCCCTGGACGACATCAGAAGGGTCGGAGGTAAAACAACCCATATGATGGAGAAAGAATGAGTCGGGTAGTCCCTGGTCATCATGGGACAGGTCCAACAGGAAAAAAAAGTCATAATGCTTTCCCATACAAGCGAGATTTGACCAATACCAAGAGCCAACTGGAAGCAATTTGCGAAGGACTAAAAAGAACAAAACTTGAGATAGAAAAATGGGTACTTAAAAATGAAAATTTAGAGTTTGAAATTAAATGGTACAAGAAGCAATCATATAAAGAACCAGTAACATAATTAGCAGACAAGGGGAAAATGCACTAGGTCTTGGCCGGGGTACCCTTTCTTAAGTCAACTACCAAGTGATTAGCTGAAAGTGCAGAGACACCGGTGGGTTTAGAAACAGATTTGGAATTAGATTAGATTAGATTACAGATTACATTAGTGTGGAAACAGGCCCTTCGGCCCAACAAGTCCACACCGACCCGCCGAAGCGAAACCCACCCATACTCCTACATTTACCCCTTGCCTAACACTACGGGCAATTTTAGCATGGCCAATTCACCTGACCCTGCACATCTTTGGACTGTGGGAGGAAACCGGAGCACCCGGAGGAAACCCACGCAGACACGGGGAGAACGTGCAAACTCCACACAGTCAGTCGCCTGAGGCGGGAATTGAACCCGGGTCTCAGGCGCTGTGAGGCAGCAGTGCTAACCACTGTGCCATCGTGCCGCCCACAAATTCTCCAGTGACTCTTGTGAAGAAGGTATCCAGAGATTCGCCCCCTTGAAAACAACATGAGCTAAAGTTAAATCTGAAAAAATAAAAGAATAGCAATGGGGTGGTCACAGTCACACATTGATATGCCAATATTTATCATAAATGAGTGGATCCTGAGAAAATTGATAAATAGTCTAAAGAAATACCACCCCCTTAAAAAGGAGGGTTGAAAACATGGGAACAAGTGGAATGTTTAAAAGGTATCAATAGTCTCCACCCGTTGGACGGAGCATAGATCCTGATCATGATGGTACCTAGCTGAGAGGGGAGGAGATTGGGTAGGAGGTTACAAGAGGTCCTCAGGGACAATGAACAAAAGATTGAGACTGGATGGGGAATGATCAAACAATGGTTACGGAAATTCAGTCCTGTAAAGACGGCCTGGGAAAAGATTGCAGCCTGTCAACTGAAAAGAACGGAAGATGTGTTGGAATACAACAAGCGTTTTAAAACTTTTTGGTGAGAACACTCGGGAATAAGTAATGAGGGACCCGCATACCAATGGTCTCCTGAAAGCCGCTTTTGTAGCGGGACTGAAGCCGGAGTTATCCAAGATGCAGATAACACTGCCAGACTGGGACGGGATAGGAATAACTCATGCAGAACTGGTAGACCCGTGCAACCAATTGGACATAGGAGCTAAAGGTCGGACCACGCAGGTCGCAGGAGGGAAATTCAGAGAACCGGACAAGCAATTACCACGAAGACTTCCTGGGAAGTGTCACTATTGCAGAAAAGAGGGACATTGGGCTAACACATGAAGGGCAAAACAGAGAGCCAAGAACAGCGAGGTCTGGAGAACTACCCCCAGAGAACAGGCCCCTCCTCAAAAAGAGTTGCTTAATTTGACAAAAAAAAAAGTTGAGCCCGGCCTCACCCTCTCCTTGCACTAATACGAGGAGATTTTTAAAAATTCATTTGTAGGATTTGGACATCGCTGGCTGATCAGCATTGATAGCCCATCTCTATTTGCCCTTGAGAAGGCAGTGATGAGCTGCCTTCTTGAATCACTGCAGTCCACTTGCTATGGGTTGACCCACAATGGCAGTAGAGAGGGAATTCCAAGATTTTGACCCAATGACTGTGAAGGAACAGCAGTATATTAGATTAGATTAGATTAGATTACTTACAGTGTGGAAACAGGCCCTTCAGCCCAACAAATCCACACCGCCCCGCCGAAGCGCAACCCACCCATACCCCTTACCTAACACTACGGGCAATTTAGCATGGCCAATTCACCTGACCTGCACATCTTTGGACTGTGGGAGGAAACCAGAGTACCCGGAGGAAACCCACGCAGACACGGGGAGAACGTGCAAACTCCACACAGTCAGTCGCCTGAGGCGGGAATTGAACCCGGGTCTCTGGCGCTGTGACGCAGCAGTGCTAACCACTGTGCCACCGTGCCGCACTTGTATATTTCCGTATATTTCCAAGTCCCTTGAGTGGCTTGGAGGGGAACTTGCAGGTGGTGATTTCCCAAGTACCTGCTGCCCTTGTCCTTCTAGATAGAAGTGGTCATGGGTTTGGAAGGTGCTGTCTGATCTTTGGTGAATTTCTACAGTACATCTTGTAGATAGTACACACTGCTGCTACTGAGCACCGGTGGTGGAGGGAATTGAATGTGCCAATCAAGCAGGGTTGCTTTGTCCTGGATAGTGTTAAGCTTCTTGAGTATTGTTGGAGCTGCACCCATCCAGGCAAGTGGGGAGTATTCCATCACATTCCTGACTCATGCCTTGTGGAAACACTTTGGGGTGTCAGGAGGCGAGTTACTCGCTACAGTATTCCTAGTCTCTGACCTGCTCTTGTAGCCACTGTGTTTATCAGGTGAGTTCAGTTGAGTTTCTGGTCAATGTAATCCCAAGGATGTTGACAGTGGGAGATTCAGTGATGGAATACCATTGAAAATCAAGGCCGGTGGTTAGAGTGTCTCTTATTGGTGATGGTCATTGTCTGATATTTGTGTGGCGCAAATGTTACTTGCCACTTGTCAGGCCAAGCCTGGATATTGTCCAGATCTTGTTGCATTTGACAATGAGATGGACAATTATATATAACAACATATATTTAGGAGGGTGGCACACAAGATATAGACTGTCTCCTGGACACGGGGACAGAATTGACCTGCCTGCCTCAATGTTACATAAATTCTTTACCTTTGGATGGTAAGGTGCGAACAGCTCGCAGGGCTAGGGGAGAAGGCCTAACCATAAAAAGAACATGTCCAGTATTCATAGAACTTCATCCACACAAGTTAACTGCAGCAGAAGAGGAGATTCCTCACCATTGGTGATACCCCTATCCAAATGGGAACGAAGTCCAAAACCTAGTAGAAGCCATACAATTACCCCAAGAAGTCTCCATCCTGAAATGTAAAGCGTACACAAAAGAAAATAAAATACTGTGGAAGCACACTGCAGTGCCATGGTGGACCAGGTAACCAGGGAGGCGGCCTCACAAGGTAGGCACCCAAAAGTGCAATATGCAAACTGGAAATGCTCAGATCCTTGACACAAGATTTAGCAGCAATGCAAAGCCAATGCTCCCGAAAGGAAAAGCAGACATGGACTGAGACTGGAATTAAACTGTATGAAGATGGTGTCTGGAGCAAAGTGATATCAACAAACCTGTTGTCCTGCAACCATTGATGTCCTTTTTGGCACAACAGATTCACTCATGGGGGCATTTAGCTCCACAACAGATGATGGCATGATTCCAAAAAAGCTAGTGGGTTAGGGATTTTAATAATACATGCCCACTTGGTAGCAGAACACTGTGGGACTTGCAAAAAGAATAACCCCAGACCCATCACAACAATGCCTGAACTGAGGCCTCCCGCTCCTGCGGGACCATTCTAGCACTTACCGGTCAACTATATATCTCTCCCACCATGTCAGGGATATACGGATGTTCTGGTTGTTGTTGATAAATTCTCCAGGTGGACAGAGGCTGCTCCAACTGAATGGGCCACAGCCAAGCACACAGCTAAAGTTTTATGCAAGGATTACATTCCCCAGTGTGGAGTCCCAATCAGTATAGACACTGGCCAAGGGACACGAATCATGGGTGCTGTCTGCCAGGTTACCGAACTTCGAATGGGATTTCCACTGCCTCCGTCACCCACAATCATCAGGGCAAGTGAAACAAACAAATCAAATGTTGAAACAACAACTTGCCAAATATCATCAGAAGGGAATACCCTTGCTCCAGGCATTACGATGGTCCTATATGCAGTATCAGGGCAAACCAGAGTAGAAGTATGGGTCTAAGTTGATTTGAGGTTATAATCAGAAGGCCCATAACACTGTCAGAAACCACTGATTTATGGAAAGCTGATTGCCACTTGATGAGTGACGCACTGTTGAAATATTGTCAAGACCTGACCAATGCTGTTAATTCTGCTTCCCAACAGATATCAGCAGGCTGTGGTGATCTACCAGAGGGAGATCATGATATTGTCTCGGGAGCTTGGGTTTATGCATATGGAACCATTGGGAGCCAAGTGGGAAGGACTCTACCAAGTGATGCTGACTACCCAAGCAGCAAAAGTCTGAGGCAAGAAAGCTTGGATACACACATCACACCAGTGAGTGAAATTGAAGCTTGATAAAAGGACTATAATGTTTGATCCAAAACGTGGATTATTATATTGCTAACTGTGTGTATTTATGAGTGTTTGCTTACTAATAACTTGCCAATTTTCTACACCAGAAGAGAGATGAAGGAAAAGGGAATTACATGTGAATACCTTTTCGTATATATCCTATACTTATGCCAAACGACCTAGTATTTCCAGTTGTTGGGTGTGCTCCCACATACCCACTTACTCAAAAGAGAGCATCCCTTTAAGACCCATCCCTTTTAATACACCTAAAATGGCAGAACGGGTAACTCACAAGAACATCACCTTAGAGGATCCAACATGACTGGCACAGTAGTCCTCAGCAGGGAAGGGGTGTATTGGGCATGCATGACTGACCCCCCCCAGAGCAGAGAGAGACAACAGGTTACAACCTCTGAAAGGCAATCAGATTGTATCAGCCTAATTACAACACTTCTTTCTTGACCCTTAGAAACACCTCTGGAATCCTTCCTGATAGTCTTATGTAAAACCCATATAGGAGGGCAGGAGATGGGATACAGCAAATGTAATTTGAGTTACGTCTTCCTCTTTGTTCATCACTCATTTGCTCTACCTGGGATACCCCACTGGCAAAGATTTAAAAGGGCCATTACAGAGACAGCGAGATTGTTTGCTATCTTGGTCACCTGATACGGGACTGTGAAACTGGTGAAGGATCCATCAATACGTCCTAGAACAGGTGGCCAATGATACTTCAGAGGTTTTGAACAAAATAAGCACTGAAATGGTAGCCATCCATAAAACAGTACTGGTGAATCTTCAGAAGAGGCTTTGGAGACCTAGTTATTGTCAAGACTGAGATTGAGAGATTTCTACATTTAAAAACATCAAGAGATAGACAGATTTTTAACTAGTAAGGGAATCTAGGGTCTTGGGCATAAGACAGGAAAGTAGAGTTGAGGATGATCAGATCAGCCATCATCTCATTGAATGACAGAGCAGACTCAATGGGCTGAATGGCCTACTTCTGCTCCTACATCTTACAAGAAGGTAGTGCAGGAAATGGCAGTGAAAAAGAAGATTCGACATGATCTAATTCAAATGGTGGAGAAGGCTCAAAGAGCTGAATGATCTCCTCTTGCTGTTATAGTTGAACTGACTCTCCAAGGACCTATTGCAGGCACTTGGGACTGACCAGACTTGCTGCACCTAACTGGAAAATGCGTCAGCACTTCAAGAGAAAGACAAAGGCCCTATTGCATCACAGTGACGCTCACCCGCGCCTTGTCTCTTCACTTTGTCATTCATGTCCCGTCTAATTATTGTCGATCACTCACAGTTGATTCAGTATAAGGTCTTTAATTCACATCCAGTCCCTTCATGCTGCCTCTCATCAATGCCTTGTGTCATTGCTGCTCTATTTCCTGTGGCTCTTGCTCATGCCCAGTCTCACTTTAATGTCACTTGCCACGTTCTGTTGCATTACAGCTTTGTTTGTCCACATTCTGTTTCATTACAGTGAATCTCACATATGCTATCTCATAACAATGTCTCCAGTTCACAATCTTACAATTGTTAGCTGCCACCTGTACTCTATTTATTTATGGTACTATTTAGAACATAGAACATAGAACATAGAAGAATACAGCGCAGTACAGGCCCTTTGGCCCTCGATGTTGCGCCGATCCAAGCCCACCTAACCTATACTAACCCACTATCCTCCATATCCAAAGCCCGCTTAAATGCCCATAAAGAGGGAGAGTCCACCACTGCTACTGGCAGGGCATTCCATGAACTTACGACTCGCTGAGTGAAGAACCTACCCCTAACTTCAGTCCTATATTTACCCCCCCTTAATTTAAAGCTATGCCCCCTTGTAATACCCGACTCCATACGCGGGAAAAGGTTCACACTGTCAACCCTATCTAACCCCCTAATCATCTTGTACACCTCAATCAAGTCACCCCTAAACCTTCTTTTCTCTAATGAAAACAGCCCCAAGTGTCTCAGTCCTTACTCATACGATCTTCCTTCCATACCAGGCAACATCCTGGTAAACCTCCTCTGCACCCGTTCCAGTGCCTCCACATCCTTCCTATAGTATAGCGACCAAAACTGCACACAATATTCCAGATGCGGCCGCACCAGAGTCTTATACAACTGCATCATGACCTCAGGACTCCCGAACTCAATTCCTCTACCAATAAAAGCCAGTACGCCATATGCCTTCCTCACCGCACTATTTACCTGGGTGGCAACTTTCAGAGATCTGTGTACATGGACACCAAGAGCCCTCTGCTCATCCACACTACCAAGTATAAGGGCGCAGGCTCAGAGGGCCGATGTGTCTACTCATGCACTGTGTAGATCTTTGTGGTAAACCTCCCTCCGACTTTCCACATCAAACACTGGTATGACAGGGTTCGTGTATATTTGGATATTAAGTGAGGCTTCTTCGACATGGTCCTCATCAAACTCTCCCAGGACAGTTACGAGATCGTGTTAGATACAGATAATACCTTCCTGACACTATCCCCATCAAATAATATGTGATATGAATAAAACGGCGTTGGATACAAAGTAATACACGACTAGAGGTCCCCCACCAAAATTCCCAGAACAGGGACAGCATTGGGTCAGATATGCATTAAATCTTCTTGTCCACCGTCCCTATCAAATACTCCCAAGGCTGGAACAATATGGGTTTAGATACACAGCAGAGCTGCCTCTATACTGTTCCCATCTAACAAACCCATTACAGGGTTAGGAGGGGGTTAAAGGCAGAGGAAATCTCTCTCTGTACTGTCCCTCATTCATCACTCCAATTACTGGGACAGAATGTGACTACGTACAGAGTGAAAATGTCTCGACACTGTCCTCATCAAACTCTGCGAGAACAGGGAGAGAACGAGGATTGATACAGCATAAACAGTGCTCTGCACTGTGCTCAGTAAAAACTCCCAGGGTTCATACAGGACCTGGTTAAATACAGAGAAGAGCTCTTTCGACAAGGTCCACATCAAATACTCCAAGGACTGGGACAGTATGACAAGAGATGCAGAGAAAAGTTATTTTAACACTGTCTACATCAAACACTCCAAGGATACGGACAGCACACCCTAATTTAAGACTGAGTAGAGGAGGAATTTCTTTTCTCACACAGTTTGAGTTCTTTGTACCTCCTTCCAACACAGAACTTGTGTATGTTTAAATCTGATATCGATTCTTGATCCAGTAAGGGAATCCAGTGTGTTGGAAAAAGTGCAAGAAAGTGGGTTTGAGGTCTGTAAAAATAGCCAAGATCCTTTGGAATGGCACAACAGGGTCGAGGGGCCAGACCGACCATTCCAGCTCTTATTTTCTTTTTGTTGCCTTATGTACACCTCATAATCATACTGCTCACTATTGGGTATGATGTGAAAATAGTTGCATCTATCCACTCTACCATGCTGTTTTTCTGAGTCTCCACCTAATAAAGGCACTCCAATCCCACAACACTACTCAGATCACAGTTGCAAAGCTGTGAACAGTTTTATACCTCTGATATCAGGAAAGGTGTTCTGGCATTCAATGCAGTGCAGTGAGGATTCGCTAGAATGACAGTGGGTGTGGAGGGACACTCTTACGAGGAAAGCTTGAGTAAGTTGTGCTTCTGCTCATTGGCAAATAGAAAGTTTGTTGTTTTTCTTTCCCTGCCTAAGAAATGAAGGACTTGCCACAGAGAGAGTGCAGCAGACAGTCACGAGGCTGATGCTAAAGATGTCGAGGATGACGTCTGAGGACAGATTACATCTTTTAGGGAATTGACTGGAATTCAGAAGAACTCGAAGAGATCTGATTTAAAATAATGCAACTGCAACAGATCTGTACAGAATAGGTGCAAGGAGGATATTCTTCATGCTTGGATACTCCAAATTCATGGTGAAAGTCGCAAGATGTTGGCCAAGTCACATCGAACACCAGACTCGTTTCTGTTCTCAAGTATATCAATGTTTGATTTGGACAGAACACGAAAGTGTATTCATTCTTACAGTCCTGCTTTTCATAAATGTTCGTAATTAATCTGAAGATGAAAGTGGCCCATTGGATTATTTATGTCGATCTCAGTAAAGCAGACTTGGCAATGTGTCCTTGCTCTTCAAAGCCAATGTGCTTGCATCTTCTTGGGTGGCACCGTGGCACAGTGGTTAGCACTGCTGCCTCACAGCGCCAGAGATCTGGGTTCAGTTCCCGCCTCAGGGAACTGTCTGTGCGGAGTTTACTTATTCTCCCCACGGCTGCGTGGCTTTGCTCTGGTTTCCTCCCACAGTCCAAAGAAATGTGCAGGTTAGGGGCATAGGTCTGGGTGGCTTGCTCTTCGGAGGGTCGGTGTGGCCTTGTTGGGCCGAAAGGCCTGTTTCCACACTGCAAGTAAGTAATCTAATTCAGCATGTCAGTGTTCTGTGTAATTTGAATACAAGGGCATCTGAGCACACACATAGAGATCAGTGACTTCCAGCATTGGACAGAATAATTTATTATCCAAAGAGGAACTGGATAAATCACTGACAGAGAATTACAAGCAGGTTTCTGGGGGAGAAGTGAGGCAAGTGACGTATTTGATTGCCTGGGTAGGTGAATAGCCAGTTATCGTGCGTCTGTCTATGCTATGCGTCTGTCCATGCACCATTTCTACAATGAAATGATCGCATGCATGCACACTTCTTTTGGGTATGGTTTAGGAATCAATAAAACACTCTCAGCCTTTTCACTCGACTCCCACCTGACGGAACGGTCACCGAGACAAAAAGAAAGAAGCAGGAAACACATGTTTCAGGAGAGCAAGATTTCAACTGATGTTCTGTTCCCATGCCCCTGCAGAGTTCGTTTAAACCCCCCCCAAGAGCACTAGCATTTACTCATGTGCTCTCCATTAAAAGCCTCTCTCACCCACTCCCCATCTCATTACGGTGTCGCTCATCCATGCCCCATCTCATTATTTCCTCTTGCCATGTTTCCTTTCGCCACCTGTTGCCTGTTCTCATTACAGCATGGTTTGTCCACATCTTGCTTCATTACAGTGAATCTCACATGTGCTATCTCATTACAATATCTCCAGTTCTCAATGTTACATTGGTAGCTCCCTCCTGCATCCAATCTCTTTATGGTACTGTTTATCCATGTGGTCTTTTGTTACAGCCTCTCTTACCCATGCCCTGGCTCACTACAGTTGCAATTCGCTCATGCCTTGGCTCATTACAGCTTTGGCTCAATATAGCTTCTCTCACCCAAGCGGAGTCTCATTATGGTGCTGCTTTCCATGTGTTGCCTCATAGGAATGTGTCCAAGTTCTACTTTCCATCAGGTGGGAACACATGTTCTATGCATTTAAGCTGAACCACTGTTATCGTTCTCAAACATTCATGCAGTATAACGTGAATGCTCCACCATATAACCTGCTACTTACAATGCAGTGTTAACAGACTAATAACAGCAGAAATAATGATAAGAACATATCTATAATAGAGATTTCTGTATCAGTTCTCCCAGTTACCTGCAAGTATTAGCCCTGGCAGAATGAAGGGTATCTTTTACAAAGCTGCTTCCCTTCAGGTTTCTTGGCTTGTGCTTGATGCTCTCATGGAGACGGTAAACCACTTTAATCAGAAATTACCAGTAGGAAATTATTGCACAATCTAATTTTGTTAATCTTTCACAGTGTTTGGCAACCAGTTGCACTAAAGATGAAATAACTGCTCCTACCTGTTTTGAAGCCTAGAAAGACCAAGAAATCATCATCTAGCACACTGTGGCACATGGCCGTCATTAGGTGAAAGTGAGGACTGCAGATGCTGGAGATTAGAGATTAGAGTGGTGCTGGATAAGTACAACAGGTCAGGCAGCATTAGAGGAGCAAGAAAATCTAAGTTTCGGGCAGGAGCCCTTCATCATGAATGAAGCTGGAAGCCTTAGTGGTAGAGACATAAATTGGGGGGTTGGGCAGGGGGGAGGTAGTTGAGAGTGCAATAGGTGGAGGGAGGAAGGGGTAGAGGTGATAGGTCAGAGAGGAGGTTGGAGCAGGTAGGTGGGAAGGAAGATTCCTGATGAGTGAGAGAGAGTGAGAGAGAGTGAGAGAGAGTGAGAGAGAGTGAGAGAGAGTGAGAGAGAGTGAGTGAGTGAGTGTGAGTGAATGAGAGAGACTCACTGAAATCTTTGTAGAGAGAGGAGGAGAACTTCTTCAAAGGTACAAAGTTAAAAATCACACATTATCAATGAGGATGAGCACCTCACCAAGACCTTCCCCACACCTCCACTATTTGCCTTTAAACAACTGCCAAATCTCAAACAGGTCATTGTTTGTAGCAAGCTGCCTGGCTCTCAGGACAACTCCATACAACCCTGTCACGGTAGATGCTGCAAGACGTGTCAGAGTGTGGACATAGACACCACCATTACGCGTGGGGACACCTCCCACCTTGTTCATGGCAGGTACACATAGAACTCAGCCAACATTGTCTATCTTATACATTGCAGGCAAGGATGCACGGAGGCATGGTACATTGGGGAAACCGAGCAAAGGCTACGACAATGGATGAATGGGCACCGCACAACAATCAACAGACAGGAGTATTCCCTCCCAGTTGGGGAACACTACAGTGGTCCAGGATATTCGACCTCGGACTTCGGGTGACCATCCTCCAAGGTGGACTTCGGGACAGGCAGCAGAGAAAAGTGGCCGAGCAGAGGCTGATAGCCAAGTTCGGTACCCATAGGGAGGGCCTCAACCGGGACCTTGGGTTTATGTCACATTACAGGTGACCACACACACACACACACACATATACTTTGTGGGGTGAATTTGTACTTTCAGGATTACATTGTACTTTGCTCAAAAACTGCATGAATTCATGTAAAACTCCATTATCTCACTTTTTAGATTAAAATCAACCTAAACATCATGGCACAAACAGAAAATACAGGGGGCCAACACCTTCAACATATTGTCTAGCTATCATCATTGTTAACAGCTAACCCGAGAATGCAACTTTTTAAAAAAAGGTTTTGTGATTTACACATGAAAGAAGTGAAACTATCATGGTATTCTAACAGATGAAAGGCTTAACAGACAATCAATTTTTCAATGTATAATTTCAGTTACATCACACTGTAAATTTTTGTTATAAATTCTGTGTGTTAGGATTGAACCCTCCACTACCACCTGATTAAGGAACGACGCTCCAAAAGGTAGTGTGCTTCCAATTAAACCTGTTGGACTATAACCTGGTGTTGTATGATTTTTAACTTTGTACACCTCAGTCCAACACCAGCATCTCCAAATCATGACTTCTTCAAGGTAGGTATCCTTGAAATCCGCTCCACCCTACTTTCCAACCTATCACCTTCTAAGCTCTACTCCAATCTCCAGCATCTGCAGTCCTCACTTTCACCTAGTTGATTTCAACTTTACTGCGAATCCTCTTGCAAGGATGCCTACCTTGAAGAAGTTCTCCTCCTCTCTATACAAAGATGTCTGTGAGTCTCTCTCTCATCTCTGCCCTGAAGCTCTTTACTTCCTTCCCACCTAACTGCTCCACTCTCCTCTCCGACCTATCACCTTCACCCATTCCTCCATCCACCTACTGCACTCTCAACTATCTTTTCCCCAGCCCCACCCCTCCCATTTATTTTCTCCACCCCCAAGGCTTCCAGCCTCATTCCTGATGAAGGGCTGCTGCCCGAAATATTGATTTTCCTGCTCCTCGGATGCTGCCTGACCTGTTGTGCTCTTCCAGTACCACTCTAATCTCTACATGGCCATCACTACCCGGTGCACATACATCACCGAAAATTTCCATAATTAAATTGTAAAAGCTCCTTGATAACTTAATCTTAAATCAAAAATCGCTGACTGAGTAACAAAGGATTACAGAAACATATTTTAATCAAGGTTTCAAGTCTCAAAATTTGACCTGACAATTCAGGATATCAATGAAAATTCCTCAAACATCCCCAGGTGGGCTCCAGGAATACACAAGCCTCAACGCCTGTAACCAAGCCCAAACACAGGACCAGATTCCTCATCTTCCGTCTCGGAACACTTCAACTCCAGGGCATCAATGTGGACTTCAACAGTTTCTTCATTTCCCCTTCCCCCACCTCACCCCAGTTCCAAACTTTTTTACTGCTCCTCGGATGCTGCCTGAACTGCTGTGCTTTTCCAGCACCATTCTAATCTAGACACCAGCTTAAAATGTGTCAATTTCCTGTTCACTCGCGTTTTGGCGGTGCTACAAAAAGGTTTTGGAAGGCGCTTTTTGGGGAGCCAGTCGGAGTTGCTATATTGCCTCTGGTAGATGATTCACGCTGCTCCTACCGTAGACCCACCCATTTGTGAAAAGAGTTAATGTTGAAGATAGTGGAAGTGTTGCCAATTAAGCAATTGCTTTGTCCTTGAGTGTTGTTTGAGCTGACTTAACTAGCCAAGTGGGGAGTATTCCATCACACTCATGATTTGTGCCATGTAGATGATGGATAGGCTTTGGAGAGTCAGGATGGGAGTTACTACCTGCAGGACTACTAGCCTTTGACCTGTTCTTGTAGTCACCATAGTTATTGTCTGGTTCAGTTCAGTTTCTGTCAGTGGTAACTCTTGGATGCTGATAATGGGAGACTCAGTGACGGTAATGCTATTGAATGCTCTGGGGCAATGGTTAGATTTTCTCATGTTGGAGATGGTTACTGCCTGGCACTTATGCAACACGAATGTTACTTGCTACTTGTCAGCCCAAGGAATACAGTCCAAGCCTTGCTGCATTTGAACATGGACTGCTTCAGTATCTGAGGAGTCGTGAATAGTACTGAACATTGTGGAATCACCAACAAACACCACCACTTAAGACCTTATGATGGAGGGAAAGACACTGAGGAAGTAACTACCCTGAGGAACTCCTGCAGAGATATCCTGAAACAGAGATGACTGACCTCCAAAACCACAATCAACTTCCTATGTGTCAGGTATGAGTCCAACCAATGGAGAGTTTTCACTCCCTGATTCCCATTGTCTCCAGTTTTGTTCAGGCTCCTTGATGCTACAGTTTGTCAAAAGAGGCATTGATGTCAAGAGCAGTCACTCTTATCATCTCTGAAGTCCAACTCTTGCATCCATCCTTGGACCAAGGCTGTAATGAGGTCAGGATCTGACTGGTTTTGAATAGAACCCAGACTTAATGCGAGTAAGCAGCTTATTACGGAGCAGGCACTAATGATGACATATTCCATCACTTTCCTTGTGGTCAAGAGTAGATTGATGGGGCAGTAATTAACCAGTTTTGCTTTGTCCTGCTTCTTGTGTAAGGGACATAACTGGGCAATTTTCAACATTGTCCAGTCGATGCCAATGATTAAACTGTAGTGGAACAGCTTGGCAAGAACAATTAAATTCTAAAGCACATCTTTAGTATTATTGCCAGAATATTAACAGGGCCCTTGGCCTGTGTGTTATCTGGTTACACCAACTGTTTCTCACAATTGCGTGAAGTGAATCGAATTGGCTGTAAACTGGCATTGGTGATGCTGAGGACCTCTGGAGGATGCTGAGATTAATCATCACTCGACACTTTTGGCTGAAGATTGTTGCCAATGCTTCAGCTTTATCTTTTCCACTGATGTGCCTTGCTCCCTTGTTATTTACGATGGGGATATTTGTAGAGTTTCCAACTCCAGTGAAATTTTGATTTTCTACCACCATTCACAACTGAGTGGCAGGACTCAGTGTTACAAAAATCATTTCTTTGGCTCTATCTGTCAAAGGAACTTGGTGTCAGTGCTGCCACCAAAGCTGATGGTATACTGGACTTGAAGAAGAAGATCTAAGAGTACAACTGGGCTAGTGGACCTAGGTATGGCAGATGGAATTTAATGCAGACAAATGCAATGTGTTACCTTTCGATAAGATAACCAGGCAGGACTTAGATAGTTAATGGTAAGGCTTTGGGGAGTGTTGTCGTACAGGCAGAGCCAGGGGCACACTTACGTAGCTCCCTGAAAGTGGTGTCACAGGTAGACAAGGTGGTGTAGGCAGCATTTGGCACGCTTGCTTTCGTCGGACAGAGCACAGAGTAAAGGAGTTGAGACATCATATTAAAGCTGTACAAAACATTGGCCAGGGCACATTTGGAGTTCTGTGTACAATTTTGAATGCCCTGCTTTGGAAGGATGTTATTAAATTGGAAAGGGTACAAAGAGGATTTACAAAGAGTAACTAAGGCTGGAAGGTATGGAGTTATAAGGAGAGGCTGAGACTGTTTTCCACTATAGCTCAAACCCTCCAACCCTAGTAACATCACTGTAAAACTTTCCTGAATCCTCTCAAGTTTCACAACATCTTCTGACAGCAGGGAGACCAGAATGGAATGCAGTATTCCAAAAGTGGCCTAACCAATATCCTGTATCATAGCCTCCCAACTCCCATACTTAATGCACTGACCAATAAAGGCAACCATACCAAACACCTACTTCACTATCTGCAACCCTATTTTCAAGGAACGACAAACCAGCACTTCAAAGTCTCTTTGTTCGGAAATACTCCCAGGACCTTACCAATGAGTGTATAAGTTCTGTCCTGATTTGCCTTTCCAAAATGCAGTACCTCACAATTATCTAAATTAAACTCGATCTGCCACTCCTCAGCCCTTTCACCCATCTGATCAAAGTCCTGTTGTACTCAGAGGTAATCTTCGTCATTGTCCATTACACCACCAATTTTGGTGTCATCTGCAAACTTACGAACTATACGTCTTATGTTCACATTCAAATCATTTATATAAATGACAAAAAGCAGTGGACCCAGCACCGATCCTTGCGACACACCACTGGTCACAGTCCTCCAGTCAAAAATGTAACCCTCCACCTCCACCAACACCACCACCACCACCTGACTCCTACCTTCAAGCCAATTTGTATCCAAATGGCTGGCTCTCCCTAGATTCCACGTGATGTAACCTTGCAAACCAGTCTACTATGGGGGACCTAGTCTAACATCTTGCTGAAGTCCATATAGATCATGTCCACCGCTCTGCCTTCAAATAGTCTTCATCACTTCTTCAAATAACTCAGTCAAGTTAGTCAGACTTCCCACACCACCACCATTCTGACAATCCCTAATCAAACCTTGCCTTTCCAAATACATCTAAATTCTGTCGTTCAGAATCCCTTCCAACAATTTACACATCTCTGATGTCAGGAACACCAGTCTATAGTTCCCTGGCTTTTCCTTACCACCCTTAAGTAATGGCAACACAATAGCCAACCTCAAATCTTCTACCATCTCACCCATGGCTATTGAAGATACAAATATCTCAGCAAGAGGCCTAGCAATCACTCATTTAGCTTCCCACAAAGTTCTAGGATACACCTGATCAGGTCACGGAGATTTCTCCACCGCTATGCATGTTAAGATTTCCAGCATCTCCTCCTCTGTAATATGAACGCTTTCCAAGACATCACTATTTATTTCTCCAGCTTCCATATCCTTTTCCACAGTAAATGCTGACATGAAATACTTGTTTAGTATCTTACCCATCTGCTGTGATTCCACACGTAGGAGGCTTTGTTGGTTTTTAAAGGGGGCATATGTTCTCCCTAGTTACTCTTTCGTCCTTGAAATATTTGTGGAATCCCTTTGGATGCTCCTTAACCCTATTTGTGCTCCTGATTTCCCACTTAGGTATGCTCCTATTGCCCTCAGACTCTTGAGGGATTCAATCGATCCCTGTTGACTATACCAGATATATATTTCCTTCTTTTTCTTGATGAGAGCCTCAATTTCTCTAGTCATCCAGCATTCCATTCAGCACCAACCTTACCATTTGCATTAACAGGAACATACTGTCTCTGGGTTCTCGTTATGTCATTCTTGAAGGCCTCCCACCTTCCAAACTGTGAACATCCACCCCCAATCAACTTTGGTAAGTTCTTGCCTAATACCATCAAAATTGGCCTTCTTCGAAGTTAGAACTTTGACTTTTAGAGCTGGTCTATTCTTTTCCATAACAATTTTAAAACAAACCAAATTATGGTCACTGGCCCCAAAGTGCTCCCCCACGGAACATCTGTCACTTGCCCTACGTTATTTCGCAAGAGAAGGTCAAGTTTTGTTTCTTCTCTAGTAGGTACATCCACATACTGAATAAGAAAATGTTCTTATATATACTTAAATTCCTCCCCATCCAAGCCCTTAACACTGTGGCAGTCTCAGTCTATGTTTGGAAAGTTAAAATCCCTACCATAAGACCATAAGACATAGGAGCGGAAGTAAGGTCATTCGGCCCATTGAGTCCACTCCGCCATTCAATCATGGCTGATGGGCATTTCAACTCCACTTACCCGCATTCTCCCCGTAGCCCTTAATTCCTTTTGAACTCTACCATTTGACCTCTACTATTCTTACAGATAACTGAGATCTCTTTATAAATTTGTTCTCGATATCCCACTCGACTACTGCAGGGTCTATAGTACAATCCCAAAAAGATGATCATCCATTTTTTTTTCTTTCAAAGTTCCACCAAATAACTTAATGGACATATTTCCCAGAATATCCTCCAAGTACAGCCATAATGTTATCCCTAACCAAAGATGCCACTCCTCTTACTTTCTTGCCACCCCCCCGCCCTTTCCATTGTTCCTAGTGCATCTATAGCCAAGAATATAGAGCCCCACTGAACTCATCTTTATCCACCTTCACACTGTCCTATCCCCCCAGTCCAGAAACTGCCACATACATTCGAGACACCACCCACGCCCTCCACTTCCTCCAAGACTTCCGTTCCCCAGCCCTCAATGCCTCATCTTCATCATGGATATCCAATCCCTCTATACCACCATCCACCATGACCAGGGCCTCCAAGCCCTCAGTTTCTACCTCTCACGACGTCCCCAACAGTACCCTTCCACCGACACTCTCATTCGTTTGGCCGAACTGGTCCTCACCCTTAACAATTTCTCCTTTGAATCCTCCCACTTCCTCCAGATCAAAGGGGTAGCCATGGCACCCGTATGGGCCCCAGCTATGCCTGTCTCTTTGTTGGCTATGTAGAACAGTCCATCTTCCATAGTTACACCGGCACCACTCCCCACCTCTTCCTCCGCTACATTGATGACTGCATTGGCGCTACCTCGTGCTCCCACGAGGAGGTTGAGCAATTCATCAACTTCACCAACACATTCCACCCTGACCTTAAATGCACCTGGACCATCTCTGACACCTCCCTCCCTTCCTGGACCTCTTCATCTCCATTAATGTCGACCAACTTGACACTGACATTTTTTACAAACCCACCGACTCCCACAGCTACCTGGATTACACCTCTTCCCACCCTACCTCCTACAAAAATGCCATCCCGTATTCCAAATTCCTCCGCCTCCACTGTATCTGCTCCCAGGAGGACCAGTTCCACCAAAGAACACACCAGTTGGCCTCCTTCTTTAGAGACCGCAATTTCTCTTCCCATGTGGTTAAAGATGCCCTCCAACACATATCGTCCACAACCCCCACCTCTGCCCTCAAATTCCACCCCTCCAACTGTAACAAGGACAGAATTCCCCCGGTGCTCACCTTCCACCCTTCGCATAAATCACATCATCCGACGACATTTCCGCCACCTCCAAACGGACCCCACCACCAGGAATATATTTCCCTCCCCACTCATTTCCGTTTTCCGCAAAGACCGTTCCCTCCGTAACTACCTGGTCAGGTCCACACCCCCCAACAACCCACCCTCCCTTCCTGGCACCCTCCCCTGCCACCGCAGGAATTGCAAAACCTCCTCCCTCATCTCCATCCAAGTCCCCAAAAGAGCCTTCCACATCCAATGTTTTATCTGCACATCCACCAATATAATTTATTGTATCTGTTGCTCCCAGTGTGGTCTCCTCTAGATTGGGGATACTGGACGCCTCCTAGCAGAGCGCTTTAGGGAACATCTCCAGGACACCCACACCAATCAACCCCAAGGGAACATCTCCAGGACACCCACACCAATCAACCCCACCGCCTTGTGGCCCAACATTTCAACTCCCCCTCCCACTCTGCCGAGGATATGCAGGTCCTGGGCCTCCTCCACCGCCGCTCCCTCACTACCTGACGCCTGGAGGAAGAACGCCTCATCTTCCGCCTCGGAACACTCCAACCCCATGGCATCATTGTGGATTTCACCAGTTTCCTCATTTCCCCTTCCCCGACCTCACCCCAGCTCCAACCTTCCAGCTCAACACTTCCTAATGTTACTGATGACTACAGGAAGAATTTCAATCTCCTAGACCCAACAAGAAGAACATATCACTCTACCAAAGGCCATTTCTGCATCTTAGCATCTACAGGCCCAGAAAGTAGCTCTGTTTTACTGCTCTAAAAACCCTGCTCTAGGGTAACTTAGTGCTTATGTTTTATATTTTACAAAAATATAATCAAGAGACAGATCTTAGGAAAACATATTTTAAAAGCCCTCACCTTACACCCTATTGTAGATTTACAAACAACAATTAAAACTTAGGTTTTATAAAATTTAAAACCTATGTCCAGAAATGCTTGTAATTTTATAGCCAGTGAGTGAGTGAAAGTTCACTGTTCATTTTTTTCTGAACCCTACAGCAGTTCTTTAACCAAATTCTCATGGCGTCTCCTGTTCTCTTTTCTCCCATTTAAAGTACCATTGAAAATAAAAATCAAAACAAAGTTCCAAAAACAAAGCAACAGCTTATAAAACAATAATTACTACTCCAAGAAAGAGGAAATCAGCTCCAGCACTGAAATAAACCTCAAACAAAAAAGATCTTACAGCCACGATCGTTTCCCGTTCACCATTTTGCAAAGTTCACAGTGGTGAGAGAGACACACGCACAGTGACGACGGAGAGAAGGAGGTGCACAGTGATGTGGGAGAAGACATAGAAGAACAGAGTGACCAGAGAACTCTCTCATTCCCCGTCTGCACTGAGGAGATGCAAAGGTCAGGATTAAGTTATTTGGAGTGGTGGGTGATGACAGAAGATTGTTCCCAAGGAGGATGGCTCTATGAACAATATCTGCTGGCATGAAGGCTAGGAATGACCCTTATCAAACTCACAAACAGTAAAACTTGTGATTATGAGAAAAAGAAACTATTTCTCCCTGCCCTAATCAAGCTGTCTGCAAACTTTCCCTTAGCATGCTCCACATTTAGCCAGTTGGATGGGACTGTTCTCACCTGCTTCCGTTCTTAAGTAATTGTAGCTGAAGAATCCTCTGCACCATCTTGGGTGCCATGTTCTCTTCCGAGTTCTCATCTGCTTTCTTGAACTGCTGCAGTCCACCTGCTGTTGCTTGACCCACAATAGCATTAGAGAGGGAATTCGGCCCAGCAACAGTGGTGGAACAGCAATATATTTCCAGGTCAGAGTTGTCAGTGGTTTGGAGGGAAACTTGAAGGTAGTCACATTCCTATGTATCTGCTGAACATATCCTTCTCAATGGAAATGGTCATGGGTTTGGAAGGTGCCGTCTTTGATGATTTTCTGCAGTGAGCCTTTGTAGATTGTACAAACTGCTGTTCCCGAGTGTCAGTGGTGGAGGGAGTGGATGCTTGTGGACGTAGTACAAATCAAGCAGGTTGTTTTGTCCTGGTTGGTGTCAAGCTTCTGGAGAGTTGTTGGAGCTGCACCCATCCAGGCAAATAGATAGTATTCAATCACACTCCTGACTTGTAGATGATGGATAGGCTTTGATGGGGGTGGGGTTCAGGAGGTGAGTTACTCGCTGCAGTATTCCTTGGCTCTGACCTGCTCTTGTAGCCACTGTGTTCATTTGGCAATTCCAGTTGAGTTGCTAGTCAATGGTGACTCCCAGGATTCAGTGATGGTAACACCATTGTATGCCAAGAGGTGGTGGTTAGATTGTCTCTTGTGGGTGATGATCATAGTCTGGCATTTGTGTGGCGCAATTGTTATTTGTCACTTGTCAGCCCAAGCCTGGGATATTGTGCAGACTTTGTTGCATTTGAACATGGACTACTTCAGTAACTGAGGAGTTATGAATGACACTGAACATTGTGCAATCATCGGCAAACATCCTCACTTCTGATCTTATGATGGCAGGAAGACCAGGCCAACCAACGACACCCACATCCCACAAATGAGTAAAATAAAAGTACCCACTTCTCAAAAAACATTAAGTTAAAAAATTACATGCCAATGTTGCCCTTGAAATTTCAGTATTCCAATACATTCAGCTTCCCACAATATATCCTTATGTTGAAAATCATCCAAAATAGAGCTGCTTGTGACCCACCCCAATCTAAGTCTAATTCACCCATCAATTTACTGACCTGCAATGGCTTTTGGTTCAACCCAGAATTAAAATTCTCATCCTCATTGTCAAATGAACCTGGGACATTCTAACACCTTAAAGGCACGACCTAAATGCAAAGTTATTACTTTTGAACAGAAAATTCTAGAGAAACGCAGCAGATCTGAAAGGGTTTGTGAGATGAGAAACAGAGTTAACATTCTTCCAAAGTCATAATGAATGAGAAATGTTGATGTGGTTTCTATCTCCATAAACATGGTCAGATCTGCTGTGTTTCTTCAGCACTTTCTGTTTTAATTCAGATCTCCAGCATCTATAATATTCCATTTTTGTTATTATTATTTTTGAAGTTGGGATGGCCTCCAGTTTTGTGGTATTATAATCAAAACAGCAAGGGGTGGGTTTCACAGTACAAGAAGAAATCAGGGAGGCTATGAGGAAAGATATTTCAGAAATTAGAGAATGATATGGGTTCAGGCTCAAAATGGAGAAACTACCAAATGAGACAGTACAAATGAATATCATTTGGTCAAGAAAGAATGATCTCAATCTCAATCACCGAATGTAACTTTATCATTCCGTAGATAAGGAGACCAAAACAGCACAAAGGATCTGTACAACAAGGCTTCCTTACTGTTGTACTTCAAATCTCATGTAATAAAAGACAGCATGCTTTTTGATTTCCTAATTGCTTGCTACACCTGCAGGCTAACCTCTTGTCTTCATCATATAAGCACAATCGGGTACCTCAGGACATCAACATTTACTTACTTAATGCATTTTTAAGAAATATGCCATTATTCTATTCTATAATAGAATTATAGAATACCTACAGTGTGGAAAGAAGCCATTCAGTCCATCGAGTCTACACCAAACCTTCAAGGGGCAATAACATTATAATCAGACTAGCCATGATCTTATTGAACAGTGGAGCAGGTTCAAGGAGCTAATGGCCTACTTCTGCTCCTTATTAGTATGTTTATATGTTGAGGCCAGTACATCGGAACCGTTTGGACACTTAAAGAACTCACTCATCCCTGGGTGGCAAGAACCTCAAGTGGTGCAGATTCACCATTGAGAGGTAAGAAAAATCTCCCTTCTAATCACAAAGGCTGTGACACAGTATCATAGAAAATACAATCATCAATGCAGCCATAAGCCATCATTTCCAAAAGCCATAACATTCTGCCGATCATAAACAGGCCCTGGCTCCGATGGCAAGTCTCTCTCTCTTTTTCTGGCACATTCAGGTGGACCATTTCCAACAAGCTTTGAACAGCAAGACGTTAAACCAAATCCCCAATCCCTTCACCAAGGCCCCTCAACTGCAGTCGATCAGCCCCACCCTTACCCCCCCGATGCCAGTCACCACCATCAGACTACCAGCCCGTCCCAGTAACCCCTCTCCAGAGCGCCTGACATTCCATTTCATAGGGAAACAGTCTGCCTAAGCATGGTTGGGAGCTATTATAGGGCTCACCATTACCCCAAACTTACCCCATCCGTGGCCAGACCCCCCACCCACAGCTACAATGAATATGAACCACCTTCGAAGCGGCTCTTGTAACACCGACACATGGGATTCATAACAGTTTCCTGGCCGTAAAACAATTGTCTATTTTCACGTTGGCAAAAATCTATCAACCCTTCCATCTGTGTGCTTGTACCTTTAAGCAGCTTCCCTGAGATGCTGAGACTGTGCAGCCTCGGCACCGGCTCATTGCAGCAAGCGCCTTTCCACCCGACACCATCGCCAATTTTTCCTTGGGAGGTCGAGGGAAAAAAAAACAGCAGGGCAACTGGCCCAGGCTGCACTTGCCGCCCGAGGAGTGATACGGCTGCTTCTTACCTACCTGTCCCACACTCGGTACCGGCTCCCAGTCTCTGTTCCTTTGTGTTCCCGAGAACCCCTGACCCTGAATAGGCAGCACCCCGCTAACCCCGCACTCTGAGTAGGACAGACACGTAGCGGCACCCAGCAAGCTGAATACAAACTAATACTTCACACTCAGATTGTGGAGCGCCGAGTGCAGTAGATAGCAGCAATATTGGTACCCGAGATCCTGAATGCATAATAATAATGGGAGAAAATGAGGACTGCGGATGCTGGAGATCAGAGTCGAAAGTGTGGTGCTGGCCCTTCATCAAGAAATCCTGATGAAAAGCTTATACAGTCCTCGAAACGTCGATTCTCCTGCTCCTTCGATACTGCCTGAGCGTCTGTGCTTTTCCAGCACCACACTCTCGACTCTGTATAATATTAATGCCAAACCCAGGACACTGAATAATTTCATCACGGTCTGGGAGCTGGGAATTGTCAGGTTAGACTGGAACTTTACTTTCCCATCTCGACTGAGCAACTGCAAGGACCGCAGGTGACAGACAATGCTACAGCAGTTAAACTCATTCAAATCTGAGTTTTCGATTCCAACATAAAATAATTAATTCTGAGCAGGAGTAGGCCACTCAGCCCCTTGAACCAGCTCTGCCATTCAGTCATTTCATGGCTGATCTCGCTACTCCACACTTCCGCCTACCATAAAATATATGAGCATAATTAGGCCGTTCAGCCCATCAAGTTTGCAACAACCCTCTGAATTACATTTCACCTTATCCTATGTGCCTTGCATTTACTGTGGCTAAACCACCTAGCCTGAACATCCCTGGACACTATGAGGCAATTTAGCATGGCTTAACCTGTTCATCTTTGGATTGTGGGAGGAAACAAGAGCACTCAGGGTCAGAGCCTCTATACTCATTTATGCCTCCTGACTCTCTTGAAACTACTGGTGTTTTCCAGCGTGAAGATTTATGTAAAGTACCTATTGTGATGATTCTATGGCTTTAAGAAGTGTGTTTTGTCCTGGTTTCTTTGAGAGAGAGATTGGAGAGACAGGTATTCTGCAGTCTATGAGAAGATAAACAACTTTAGTGTTTTTTTAAACTTAGAACAACAGAAGCAGTCTGAATGGGTGTGGTCAAGTTTCTATCCACAGAACCAGGGACTTTAGGTTTAGTTTTCAGCAGGGTTGGAAGGCAGTGAATCTCTCTTGACTGCTTCAAACTCTCTCTGGATTTTTGCTGAATGCTTTTCCTGAGCTGCTGGAGTTGCATGTGAGACAATTCTGTTTTCTGAATTTGCCTTTTGCCAGCAGTGTGTTTATGGGGATGTAACTATATTGGAACAGTTACTGTTTTGTAGTAAAATATTCTATTATTCTGTTAAGTTTTCCAGTGGAGTTAAGTTATTCCAAATTTGTCTTTCTTTTTATTTTTAACTTAGTGTTTGATTAAATTGTGTTCTGCTTAACATTGACTAGTTTGACCAATTGAATTGCATCTGGAACCCATCTCACATTTATCTTTAAAATAAGAAAAGGTGGGGTCTAGGCTAACTTAATATGTTTTGAGAGGGTCTGGTCTGATTCATAGTACGATTCAGTTCCTCCATTATTTATTTGTTCTGTGTTACTGCTTCTCCAGATTCATTTTCCAGCGGTTCCAATGTCCCCTGTAGTCTCTTACCTTTTTATATATCTAAAAATACTTGTAAGCTTATATTACTAGCTAGTTTATCTCCATATTTCATCTGCTGCACCCCTTATTGCTTTTTTTAGTTGTCCTCTCTAGCTTTTAAAGGTTTTCTAGTCCTCTGGCTTCCCACTAATCTTCACTCTGTCCGATACCCATAACCTTGCATGCCCTTGCTTACCAACAATTCTTAAAAACATTCAAAGACTCTGCTTCCACTACCTTTTGTGGAGAATAATTCTGTTGGTTGACATTTCTGTAAGGGAAAAAAACATCTCAAATGGGTGACCCCCAAGTTATAGAATCTCCCACAAGAGAAAACATCCTTTCCACATCAACCCTGCCAAGCCGCCTCTGCATCATAAATGTTTCAAGAATTTTACATATTAGTACCTTTTCTCTCTTGTGAAAATACTATGGCTTTAAGAGGTTTTTTTTTGAAGAGACATTTTAAGGTAGAGATGCCAAGCAGTCCATGAGAAGAGAAACTACTTGTGAAGTCTTGAATGTACTTTTAAAAATTAGGAACAATAGAAGCAGCCTGGGCATGGTCAAACACCCACCGAACCAGGATCTATTGTTTAGTTTTCAGCAGTTACTATTGGGATCAAAAGTAGAAGTTTTTTTTTTGTCCCTCTCTTGGTTACAGCCAAAAGCTGAGGCTTTGCTGCCTGCTACAGGAGTTGCATGACAGACAATTTTGGATCTGAATTTGCCTTTTGCCAAGGGTGTGTTTATGGGATGTTTCTATATTAAAACAGTTAATAGAATAAATAGATACAGTAACTATTATTAATTAAGTTTTCCAATAAAGTTAAGTTATTCCAAATTATTCTTTCTTTTCTTGTATTTTAACTATAGTGGATGAATAAAGTGTATTTTGTGTTAAATTCAGTAGTTTGACCAATCAAATTGCATCTGGAACACAACACTTTTTTAATTTACCTTTTTAAAATAAAAAAAAGTTTGGATCCAAACTATCTTCTGAATATTTTGAGGGGGTTTGGTCTGGCCCATAACGTACTACTTGTTGATTTGTTACATCTTCCCAAATTTGATCTATTGCCCTGATTTAGTTTAAAGTCCTTTTTACTTCCCTAGTTATGTTGCTTGGTAAATCACCAGTTCCAACACAGTTCAGGTGTAAACTGTCCAAACAATAAGTCCCGCTTTCCCAGTTGTGGTGTCAGTGCCTCTCAAACTACAACCCACTTATACCACACCAGTGTTTGAGCCACGTATCCATTTTTGTACTCTTACTTGCCCTACATTAATTTGGATGTGACTCAGGTAATATCCCAGAGATTATTACCTTTGTGACTTGACTTCTTAATTTGGTACTTAGTTCTTTCATACTTCCTTCCTTATCCTACATGGACCGTAACAAAGGGATCTTTCTTCGTCTGAAATTTCCTCGCCAACCCTGAACTGATGAGCCAAACCTTGACACCAGGCAGACAAAACAACTGATTGAACTCCCACTCTTTGCTTCACAATAAGTTGTCAATCCCCATCACTATACCATGCCTTACTAATGTACATTCGTTTTTGCTATCCCCATTTGAATGGCTTCCTGTACCATAATGCCATTATCAGTAGCTCATTCTTCCATTTCATAACTCTGAGTCAAAGCTCCTTGTGCCACAAACAAATACTGCAAATGTGTTTGCCTTGGGTCAGACTGACATCCAGGAATACCCTATTTGCTATGGCCATGATATATGACTTGTCCTACCATTCTTACTATTTTAACTATCACAACTTAACTGGGAACAGTGCACTGATAATCATGCTCTACTTTTGCACAAGGTGTCACAAAATGTATAAATGTATAAAGTCCCAATGAAAACACCAAAATGACTAGTGTTCCTGATTGACTGCTACTCCCGATAAAAGCAATTCACATCAGCTTCCTTCAGTTAAGAAAAAAAACTATATTTTAAAATACTTAGCTTTAACAAGTAAAAAGAAAGGAGTTCTAATTTTTAGAACTTAACCTATACCTCTTCAAAACCTCAAATACTCAATCAGACAAAAGACAAATGCTTTAACAAATCCGCTTTGGATGGGAAACAATATATACATGGAGAGCAAATTCTAAAGGTCAAAAGTTTAGACCACAAGTTGGAAAGTTATTTTCCTCACAGTCCTTTTGATTTTTCAGTGAAAAATCAAAATGTAGAATGTAGGATTACAATTGTCATTCAGCTCCATGTTTGATCAGGTGAACTTAGGTGATCTGATCCAACCCAAACTCTGGATCAGATATGTGGACAATACTTTTGTTATTATTAAGAGAACAGAAATTGAGAACACACACTGAATTATCAACACCATACTCACAAGGATCAGATTTACGAGAGAGGAGCAAACCAACAATCAAATCCCGTTCCTGAATGTGATGGTAGAAAAAACATAATGGTGAATGCACCATGACAGTGTATACAAAAGCCACACACTTGGACCAGATCCTGAACACCTTAAACACACACAAGTGAAGCTGCATTAGGAGCCTGTTCAAAAGGGCTACAACACACTGCAGCAGTCCCGACCCACAAGGAGAAGAAGAACACCGCCGCAAAATATTCACTAGGAACGGATATCCCTGCTACTTCATTCGCAGATGCCTAACAGTGAAACAACGTGACGAGGACAGGCCATGGCCTAATTCACTAGCCACGCTACCTTATATAAAACAAGACTCGGAACTGTCAGCCAGATTTCTCCAACCACTTGGGTTCATAACAGCCTATAAACCGACAGCCACATTCACACATCAACTCACTAGAACAAAAGACCCTATACCCATCATGTGCAAGACAAACATAATTTACAAGATTCCATGTCAAGGCTACATGAAACACTAAATAGGACAAACAGGGAGACAACTAGCAATCCGCATCCATGAACACCAACTGGCCACTAAACACTACGACCTGGTATCCAAACACACAGATGACAAGGACCACAAAGTCAACTGGGACAACACAACGATCATAGGACAAGCTAAACAGAGGATAGCCAGAGAATTGCTAGAAGCATGGCACTCATCCACGGACTCCATCAACAAGCACATTGACCTAGATCCAATATACTGACCACTACAATGAACAACCGGAAACAGCAAGAAAGGAACCAAATAAACTCCAGAAGACACCGTACAGCAGCGCTTCATAGGAGGCTCAAAAGGACTGAAGATTCACCTAGACAGGGGACGAAACATCTGCAAATCAACTTCTCAGCTTGGTGAACATACCCTCAACTACGATATCAGCTTGTCTTCTCTCCATGGATGTTGCCTGACCCACTGATATCTCCAGCACTTTTTGTTTCCAGTTCAGATTCCAGCATCTGCAGTAGTTTGCTCCTAGTTAAATTTTATTCCCAACAGCATTTGTATTTTTTAAACAGTTTATCTCCACTTCCTAATTTTATTTATCACCAAATTATCACCAAAGAGTTTCTGAATCAAACTCATCACTGTTAATTCCAAACAGTAAAAATGTGAAAGTGCTGGTGTTGGACTGGGGTGGACAAAATTAAAAATCACATGACACCAGGTTATTGCCCAATAGGTTTATTTGGAAGTACAAGCTTTCAGAACATTTCGTCAGGCAGCTAGTAGAGTAGGATCATAGGACACAGAATTTATAGCAAAAGATCATAGTGTCATACATTGATGCAATATATTGAACAAACCTAGAATGCTACTAAGTCTTTCATCTTTTAGAATGGGTTGCAGGTTTTGATTCATTAATATGTAAATCCCAGAACTACTTTCAAGTCACATTCCTGAGATAACTTAAGATTTTATATAAAAAAGTGACATCTCATCTCAGACAATGCATTAAGGGTGTGAGGTGAGAGTCTGAATGTATTCCAATCTTGAGTCAGACTGGTCATAGAGGTGTACAGCACAGAAACAAACCCTTCGGTTCAAATCGTCGATGCTAACCAGATATACCAACCCAATCTAGTCCCACCTGCCAGCACCCGGCCCATATCTCTCCAAACTCTTCCTATTCATATACCCATCCAGATGTTTTTTATATGTTGCAATTGTACTAGGTTCCACCACTTCCTCTGGCAGTTTATTCCATACACGTACCACCCTCTGCATGAAAAGGCTGCCCCTTAGGTTTCTTTTATATCTTTCCCCTCTCACCCCAAACCTATGCTGTCCTATACAGCGGACAGCTGAAACTGATAACCGGAAGCGGCAGGGACAGACCACTATAAACACCAGAGGAAACATCAAAGAAGCGCTTCGCAGGAGGCTCCCAAGCACTGATGATGTCGCCTAGCCAGGGGACGAAATGTTTGCAACAAAAACTTCCAGCTTGGCAAACAGAACCACAACTATGCTGTCTAGTTCTGGACTCCCCCACCGCAGGGAAAAGACTTTGTTTATTTATCCTATCCATGCTCATGATTTTATAAACCTCTATAAGATCACCTCCTCAGCATCTGACACCCCAGGGAAAACAGCCCTAGCCAATTCAACCTCTCCCTATAGCTCAAATCCTTCAACTCTGGCAACTTCCTTGTAAATCTTTTCTGAACCCTTTCAAGTTTAACAACATCTTTCTGATAGGATACTGCGTGCAATTCTGGTCTCCTTCCTAACAGTGGCCTAACCAATGTCCTGTACAGCCGCAACATTACCTCCCAACTCCTGTACTCAACACTCTGACCAATAAAAGAATGCGTACCAAACACCTTCTTCACTATCCTATCTACCTGTGACTCCACTTTCAAGGAGCTATGAACCTGTACTCCAAGGTCTCTTTGTTCAGCAACACTCCCTAGGACCTTACCATTAAGTGTATAAGTCCTGCTAAGATTTGCTTTCCCAAAATGCAGCACCTTGCATTTATCTAAATTAAACTCCATCTGCCATTTCTCAGCCCATTGGCCCATCTGGTCTCGATCCTGTTGTAATTTGAGGTAACTTTATTCACTGTCCACGACATCTCCAATTTTGGTGTCATCAGCAAACTTACTAACTGTACCTCTTATGCTCACATCCAAATCATTTACATAAATGATGAAAAGTAGTGGACCCAGCACCGATCCTTGTGGCACTCCATTGGTCACAGGCCTCCAGTCTGAAAAACAACCTTCTTATTCTTGAAGATCAACAATTAACTCTTACAAGGTTGACTATTAGTAATAGCCATTCTTGTGGGGTTTTTTTGGAAGTTTAGGTGCAGGTTGTTAGCTCACCGCAGTCTGGAGGATGTCACCTTCTCAGACAGGCTGAGGGCAGATCCTTCAGTATCGGAGAGATTATCTTCACCTTTCCTTCCGAGAGCTGCCTCCATCCTTTAGCGAGGATTGAGGGAATTGAATAGGAATGGGACAGATCTGACGGTTATCTCCCTGGAACAGAGTCTGTTCGAACCTCTCGCCTATTCCGGGATCCTCGGGCTTTGATGCTGAGCTTCCTCAGTCCGGCGCCCCGAATTACTGAAGCAGCGAGACTCAAAGATACAAGTATTTGAAAGGCGGCGCGAAAGCGGCCTCAGAAGGAGGAGGAGGAGGAAGAGGAAGGGCTTCAGGGACAAGATGGCGGCGCTGGCGGAGTGCGTGCGACGGTTGGAGCGCGCGGTGGAACAGCCTGAACGGCTCCTGAGGT
>NC_057749.1:11858552-11929027 GCF_004010195.1 Chiloscyllium plagiosum
AAAATGAGTTTACAAAACAAGATGAGACGACAAAGGGCAATGATGGAAAACAGGGAGAGTTAAAAAAACAGATGATAAAGAGAAAAGACTTCGAAAAAGGTTCAGAAACTGAAAATCTTAGTGATGAAGACTCTGAACTTAACTTTGATATTGATGAAGTTGAGAAAAAGACTAAAGTCCAGGGAAAGAGCTCGAGTTTTACTGGCAGCTCTGAAATAGATGATAAATTTTTTAGACTTGCAGAAATGGAAAATTTTTTAGAGAAATTTGAGAAGGAAGAAGAGATGCAGAAAGATGATGATGAAATTCATTATTTTGAAGATATTCCCTCTGAAGATGAAGAACTTGTCCCCAAAATAAAGACTAAAAGAAAGGTAACAACATTACCACAGTGTTCTGCCTCACTGCATGATGACCCTGAATCCTGTTCCATGACAGAGAGAAGCCCCACCCCTAACAGCACTGACCTCTGCTCTCTAACCCCTGCTCCGTAACAGCACTGATACTAGCTACCTGAACCCCCCTTGTCGATATCCCTGACCTCTGCTCCTTAACAGACCTGGCCTCCCCCTGCTCCTCAACAGCAAGGTAAATGCTGAGGATGTTTCCCCTTATAGGAGGGTCTAGGACCAAACGGCATAGTCTCAGAATAATGAAGCGCCAATTTAAGACTGAGAGAAAGAGAAATTTCTTCTGGGGGTTGAGAGTTTTTGGAAGTTGCAATAGAGAACTGTGGGAGCAGAGTTCTTTTGTATATTTAAGACTGAGGTAGATTGAGTCCCCTCCTGACCAAGAATCTTAAGATTATGGGGAAATGCAGGAAAATTGATGAGTGTCAGATCAACCATGATCCCATTGAATGGTAGAGCAGGCTCAAGGGTCTGAGCTGTCTACTCCTGTTCCTATTCCTTATGAAAGGAAACCTCGCAACGTTTACCCTGTCAAACCCACTAAGGTTCTAATACACCTCAAAGAGATTGGAATTCGCAAGAATGACATTCAGAGTAGAAGTCCAAACCTGTTCAACGTTTGTTCATACAACAATCCCTCTGTACTAAGGACTGTCCTATTGAGCCTTCTCTGAACTGCCTCCAATGAAATGATGCCTTTCCTAAAATAGGGAGACCAAAATTGATCTAAGTACTTTAGATGTGGTCTCATCAGCACCCTGCATAGTTGCAGTAAAACTTTCCAACTCCTTTGGAATAAGGGCCAATGTTCCAATAGCCTTCCTGATTTACCTTTCATGAAGGTCCTCACATCTGGCTCCCTCTCTGTCTCTACATCTGTCTCCTTCACTCTGACTCCCTCTCCCACCCTGTCTCACGCGCTATCTGTGCTGAGTGCTGCACATTGTGGACAGTCATGTTGTAAGATGAAACCAGAGTCAAATTTTTACAGATTTTTGTTGTTTGAAGAGTTCCAGAAACCTACAGTACAAGGATTTCTTTGACCCAGTTGAGGATGAGAAACCCATGGTGAAAGACAACGATGAGGAGAAAGAAAGTGTTGAGGCAGAAGATGAACCAGATGCAGAAGAATTTGAGCCGGAGGAAGAAACGGATGAGTATGTTTTCTGAGGTTGATTACCTTAACCTATAAGCCTAAAAAGCTATATCGCACTGGGTTCAGGTCTCCAATTGTTGACTCTAAACTCCCACTCCAACCTCAACCTCTGATAGTTCAAATGACTGGCAGAAACAGCGCTTTTTGGCCAATAGTTTGGTGTGCCACAGATGGAATATAAAACCTCTCAACAGGACCATCTCTCATCCTCTTCATTACCTAGGAATATAAACGTAATTTATCTGTTTCCAATGTTCCATATGATCCAGGTGACTATTGCCAGAGTTTGTTTCATCTGCCATTTCATTATTGTCTACGATTAACGCCCAATTTGTAGAGGACCAACACTCAGTTTACTTTTTTTTCCTTTTTAAATATCTAGAAATTCTCACCATTTTTATATTTCTAACTAGCTTTCATACTCAAATTCCTTCCTCCTGATTAACCTTCTAGTCATTCTGTACCATTCTTTATATTCTGATGAATCATCTGACCTGTCACTTATCATTGCACAGGTATTTTTGTTTTCCTTGAGTTTCATGCTTTCTCTAAGTTACCAACAGATGGGGAGACATCCCTTAATTTTTTTTAGTAGTAGGAATATACTTATTCTGAGTATTCAGCAATAACCCCTTAAATAGACTGTCTCTCTATTGATCTATCCATTGAAAGTAGACATATTCTTTTTACAAACTAAAGTGTATTTATTAATTAATATTGCATTAATGTGGGTTCCTTTCTGTGATCCAGAAACCAGGAGGAGATGGCTGAGTCGGAGTGTGCCCAAGAGGCCAAAGGGGCAAATCAGAAAGTTCGCTTTAACCTGCCAGATGACAGTGATGGGAAAGAATTAGCCAGTGTGACAGGAGGAAACAAACCAGAAGAGACAAAGTCAACCTTTGAGAAGCGGCAAGAAAAGGTGATTATTGGAACTACAGTGAACACATACAGGGCTTAAATCCAGCACAACATTTCAGCTTAAAGAAAGCCCTGAAAAGTATCCACTGTGTACAACACAAGATCTTGACATTGCTTCCACAAAGGAGTTATTAGGAAGATGAGCAATGGTTTTGTCAGAGAGCTGAGAAGAAAGACCAATACAACACAGGAACAGGCCTTTCAGCTTCCAAGCCAGCACTGACACATTTGCCCTTTCATACTAAAACTGTCTTTATGTGCAGGATCCATACCCCTCAATTCTCTTCCTAATCATGTATTTGTCCAGGTGTTTCCTGAATGCTGCTATTGTGCTGCCTTCCACCACCTTTTCTGGCAACACATTCCAGGCACTTACCACGCTTTGTGTGAAAAATATGCCTTGCACATCTCTTTAAAACCTCCCACCCCCCCAAACCCAAAATCTTGAACCTGTGTCCCCTCATAATTGATCTCCCCAGTCTTTCCAACCTTTCTTCACAGCTAAAATCCCCTATACCAGGCAACATCCTGGTAAACCTTTGTTGTACCCTCACCAAATCATCCAAGTTCTTCTGGGAATGTGGTGACCAGAACTCTACACAATATTGCAAGTGTGGCCTAATTAAAGTTCTATAAAGCTGCAGCATAACTTGTCTATCCTTATAAGTACTCCTTGCCCCTTCCAATGCAAGAATGCCATTGGCCTTTTTTTTTACAACCTTCTCTACCTATGCTGCTGCCTTCAGTGACCTGTGGATCTGCACACCTAGATCCCTTTACGTATCAATACTCCTAATGGTTCTGCCATTCACTGTATATTTTCCACTTAACCTTCCAAAATGCACCACCTCACACTTGCCTGGATTAAACTCCATCTGCCATTTTTCTGTCCATGCCTCCAACTGATCTATATCCTGCTGTATCCTCTGACAATCCTCCTCACTGTCCGCAACTCCACCAATCTTTGCATCGTTCACTAACTTACTAATTAGACCAGCTACATGTTCCTCCAAATCACTTATATAGTCCACGAACAAGATCCCAGCACTGATCTCTGTGAAACACAACTAGTCACAACCCTCTATTCCGAAAAGCACCCTTCCACCACTACCCTCCTGTGACTAAGCCAGTTCTGTATCCATCTTGCCAGCTCACCGCGATACCTTTTGATTTCACTTTTTGTACCAGTTTGCCATGAGGGACCTTGTCAAAGGCTTTACTGAAGTCCATGCAAACAACAACTGCTTTTCCCTCATCAATCATCTTCGCAACCTCTTCAAAAAAACTCAATAAAGTTAGTGAGGCATGACCTTGCTCACACGCAACCATGGTAATAAGCGCATTTGTTTCTTAATGCGTGTAGATCTTGTCCCTGAAAATCTTTTCCAATAATTTCCCTACCACAGAATGAGGCTCAGAGGCCTGTAATTTCTTGGATTATCCCTGCTACCCTTTTTATCAATAGGGCAATTGGCTCTTCTCCAGTCATCTGGGACCTCACCTGTGGCCAAAAAGGTTGTCAGTGCTCCAGCAATTTGATCTCTTGCCTTCCTCAATATTCTGGGATCGATCTCAGCAGGACCTGGGGATTTATCTACTTTAATATTTTTTAGGACGCACAATACCTCTTCCCTTTTAGTAGCAACTTGGCTTAGAAATTTGACACTCCCTTCCCTGACATCATCCTCCACCAATTCTTTCTCTTTGGTGAATACCAACATTACGTATTTGTTTAGGACCTCACCTACCACTTCTGGCTCCGTGCATAGATCCCTTACTTTGTCCTTGAGTGAGCTAACCCTTTCCCTGGTTATCCAGGTTTGAGATGGAAAACTTTGGAGAAAAATTCTGTAGATTGGGGCATGTGTGGCTAAAGGTATTAGTGCTGATAGTGGGCTGTGTGTAGTTATGGGGATAAGAATGGGAACAATGTGAAAGGATTTAGATATGATTTTAAATTTTTGGGGAAGCATAAGTGTTGTTTCAGAAATCAGGTGTTTTTCTCTCCATACATGCTGCGTGATCTGTTGAGTATTTTCAATGTTTTCTGTTTTAATTTCAGATTTTCAGCGTCCACAGTATTTTGCAGATTTAAATATTTAAAATTATGAAATGGTGTTTAAAAGTTTGGAAACACTGGAAAGAGTAGATACAAGCAAACTATTATGTCTGATTGAAGAATGTGCCTTTGAGATTAACCATCAAGATATCTGGACAGAGAATAACACAATCATTTTTACTCTGGGTTTGGAGGTTGTGGAGTTAGTAATTGAAGCGTGATGTTCAGATTAGTGGCTAAAGGAACCGAAGGATGGTATACAGTTAGAATACAGATTGCTGCTTACTGTCCTGTCAATGTGAAATGTTTAGGTAGAATTACTAATCTCCATCCTGTGACCTTCACATAATGTAATTCGCTGGTAACCAGCATGGTGTTGTTTTGTTTCCAATAGCTGAATGCTCAAATCCAACAACTGGAAATGTCTGCCTTGGAGCAGAAGCCTTGGCAGCTTCTGGGAGAGGTCAATGCCCAGATACGACCAGAGAACAGCCTGCTGGAGGAGGACCTCCAGTTTGACCATGCAGTTAGAAAAGGTAAGCCTTACCTCCACACAATAACTTTGAAATGATGGGGACTGGGAGGGTGTTCATTCAGACATAATTATGTTGTTGGCATGTTTATATGCATGTGTCATGAGCAAAACTTAACTATGTTATTGAAAAATAATTACTGTCGATGCTGGAAATCTGAAATTAAAAATGAAAATGCACAGCAGGTCAGATAGCATGTATGCCAAGAAAAACAGTTTTAGGTCAGCAACCTTTCATCAAAGTTCATAAATCTGATGATGAATCGTTGACCTGAAATGTTGAGCTGTGTTGTAGTTAACTTTATATTGAGTTTGTGCTCCTTTCCATATCTATTCTCAGCTCCAGTTATCACTGAGGAGACGACACTTAAACTAGAGGATGTTATTATTCAGAGGATTAAAGACCAGGTCAGTGAAAGTCTTTGTAGTACCTCCTGGATCAACGTTTCTGTTAGGTTTGTCGATTTTCCCCAGGTACTGTCAGCAAACATTTGTGAAGTTAGAGCCAGTTGTTTGTGCCATACAGCATGGTGTGACTAGCAACTAATCGTTTGGAACATTTTAACTGTGAATATTGGTGCCTAATTGCACAGGCAGCTTGTGCATACCAAGTATGATTTATTCACATTTCAACTGCTGGAGTGCCACCAATACAAAATTTAAATCAAACATAAAATAACAGCAAATTAGATTAACAGTACAGGTAGTTCTCCTATGATACTGTAATTGCATTCCCAAGCAACACTGTGTTATAGAAAATCATGCAATAGAAATAATGGGGCTATGGCGAGAAACAGGATTGGAGCAAACCACCAAAAATGAGTAAAAATCTAAACAAAAGTAGTAGTTTGCCTAACCCAAACAATAGCACAATCTAAGTAAATTTTGAGCTGTTGTACTGTATAGTGCAGTTCATCAGAATCTTCAACTGATTGGCATTTACACCTGCTGGCTGCACTGCATTCTCAGCGATCTTCAGATCCCATCCAATAATAACACTGCACAAGTCAGATCCAGAATGAAACCTCCCTTGATAGATCATGGGCTGAATCTTAATTTCTTTCACTAGGTGTCAGTTTGTCAAGTATTTTGGAGGGTTTCACAAAGTCTATCAACTTATTTTACAAAACCTGCTTGATTTATTACCTACCCTGCCCTTTGGTGCTCCTCTCTCACACTCTAGCACCATCATCCCATGTGCCATTACCAAAACAACTGACCACTTCCTGGATATCCCAGAATTGACCAACATGCGTGGTGCACCCAGACAAGAGCTGTCAGTCCGGAGCTGCCCTGCATGGTTTCTGACATTGGCCCTAGATGTGGCAGACAGTGGAAAATTCATGCCTCTCTTTGTGAGCCTGGAGATGCTGCTCCTGGGGATGGGGTGATACAGAGTCAGGTATCTCCCAGACCAACAGAGGATGCCATTCTACTGAAACCATGCCAACCTGGATCAGGATAACTGTCCAGGCTAGTGCAGTCTCGATCAACTGAAGGAATGCATAGAATGTAGAAAGAAGATCAATGATCTTCTCCACTCGGCCAATGAATTGCCACCATCTTCTCTTTCATACCTCATGCTCACACACTCACTCTCTCTTTCTCTACTATTGTACCCACTATTTCCTGTAACATCTTCCCTGCTCACTCTCATCCTCGCTACCAACTGACCCTGACTAACCCTGAATCTCTTCTTCGCAGCCTACTTGCTCACTGTGCAGTGTTTCCTGAGTCTGACCACCCTGAGCAGCTGACTGACCATGTCCAAGCCCCTGTACTGGTATTATTTTGCAGTTGGTTATCATAATGATTAGTCACTGAAACAAGATTCACCTGAGTCTACAGATATTCTTTAACATCTAAACATATTTTTTAAACAAAAAAAAATTAAAAAGCTCTTCATACAAACAACAAAGCCAAGTTTCAAGCTACCCCTCAACACTCCTTTTACTGTTAGTCAATTCAAGTGAAATTTTAACTCTCAAATCTCAACTCAAGTTTTTAGATTAACAGGATGCTCCCAGCTTCTTGTCCTCGGGCTGTAGAAACATTTTCACAATGCTTTTTCAAGTCCACTAGCGCAAACATTTCATAATACCTTTCACAAAGCTCTTTATGAGAAATGCACAAGCCAACTGATTATGTGATACCAACACAGAGTTCAGTCTTGCGCACACTGTGACACCTAGTGCTGGGAATGAGAAATGTGTTAACAGCAAACAAGACAGGGGACGAAACGTTTGCAACAAAAACTTCCAGCTCGGCGAACAGAACCACAGCAGCAAACAAGAGTTTGCTTTATTAAAAAAAAGTTGGCAATTCACAAATCATGTTACAGATAAATCACTTTTAATAAACATGCATTATAGGAGAACTACCTGTACAACAATGTGGAAAACACAAACTGAAAATGTAAATAATAGAATAAATTAATAAAATTTCAAGAATGGAAGTGGAGTTTTTGAAGTGGGATTAATGTTTCACATATATGTAAAATTTATGATGAAGTATGCTTTAAATGCTGCAGTTGCCCAAGTAAACATTGACGTTTCTCATCCTGAGATGTGGGTGGCATGTTTGTGTAATTAATTCAAAATATGACACTTAATTTGCAAGAGCAGAGAGATGGAGAAAGTGTTCATAGAGCTGTTCAAAATTATCAACAGGACAGCAAAAACCAATACAAATTAAATTATTTCATTTGTCAGAAAATCAAAGGTGAGCCCATTGCTGGAAAGGAATGTTTTGTTATGTGGCTGACATTTGGTGTAATAATTTAATACTCCTTGCTGTAGTTAAAGATGAGGTAAGAAGAAAGGAAAATGCAAATGTGGAAAATTAGTCCAGAGAGAAGCCTATATGTTTAGGGATAAAATATCTGTCCACCAATCAGAAATATCAAAATCCTTAGCGAGTTTTGAGAAGATTTGTAGCTCGGGTTGAGGTTTTGGATGTGGGTTTGCTCGCTGAGCTGAAAGGTTCATTTCCAGACGTTTCGTTACCTTACTAGGTAACATCTTCTGTGGACCTAAGGTGAAGCAATGCTGAATATCAAAATCCTAGAACAAGTATTAGGGGGACTAGTGGGCCAGTGAGAGTGTGAAGGAAGGAATATGGTCCACAAACAGAACAGTTTGACAGGACTTGGAGCTGTGACAGGAGATTCCCCTCCCAAATGTTCAGTCCCACTTTGCTTTGTGGATTCATATGTATGTTCAGCATTTTCTGCTTCAACTAAGATTGATGAGATGAATATTTGGAATTGGTACATTTAGTCTCCTTCGAACAATCAATTTTCCACAATGTTGTTCCTGAATGATTTACAGCCATGGGATAATTGGTTGGGTTTGGTTCTCTGCACTGTTTTCTTTTATAAGTTCTTAATTGGCAACTATTTAATGTACAGCGATCAGGTATTGATGGGTAAGCATCATGTGCCATGTGTTACAGGCTTGGGATGATGTTGTACGTAAGGAAAAACCAAAAGAAGAGGCCTTTGAATATAAAAAGAGACTCACCTTGGACCATGAGAAAAGCAAACTGAGCCTGGCTGAAGTTTATGAGCAGGAATATTTAAAGCAAACTCAGGTAATAATCTTGGATAACCTTTGGGGTTAATTGAATTTGAAGAGGAGTTCAGTTTTTAATATCTATGTTAGACACCGGAAAACTTGAAACAGGATACAGTACCTGGTTCAGTGTTGATGTCAAGCATTATTAACACTCTGGCAACAGTCACTCAGGAGAAACAGTGGCATTGCAGTTAATATCATTAGACAAATAATAACAGATCCAGACTGATAACCTGGAGACATAGGTTCAGATCTCACAATGGAAACTTGTGAAATTCACATTAATTAGTTTGAGGTATAAAGATAGTCTCGGTTATGGTGACCAAGACAACTGTCATGAGTGGTTATAAAATCCCATCTGGTTCACTAATGTCATTTGGGGAAGGAAATCTGCCATACTTATCTGGCTGGCCGACAAGTGACCCCAGAAACACAGCAATGTGTTTGACTCTTAACTGCTTCTAAAATAGTCAGGAACCTGCTCAGTTCAAGGACAATGAGAGATGGGCAACAACCATTCCAACTGATACCCACATCCTATGAAAGAATGAAGAAAAAAGAGCTTTCTGATTGGTCTCACCACACCTAAATGTTCATGTGTGTAACAGACAGAAATGATTCCAATGAGACTGTCCCCAAAAAAGTCAGCACCTTTAGGTATTGATCTCCCCCCGTGAGAGTGAACACCATCAGGACCTGCTGTCCCGGTGCAAGTGAGGACATTGTGAGTAAACTGAGATCACAGGCTAGGCCATTTTGGTGTGAGAGATTACATAGCTGGGATTACATATGTGACAGACTTTTAATTAAACTCTTGCAATCGCAGCAAATATCTGAAGTGGAGGAAAATGTGCAGCATGCTGAGATCCAGAGGTTGATGGATTCCCTTTTCCTTAAACTGGATGCACTTTCAAACTTCCATTTCACACCCAAACCGGTGAGTAAAAGAAACGCAAAATTAGAGTCAAGCATGGTCTGCATGACTGTACCACTATGTGTATGGCCTCTGTCTACTCTCAGACTATACTAGCACCCACTGGATAGTCATTTCCTCTGATGCATTGTTTGATATATGATATTCACTATACTGGAACTGCTGGCTGCTGGAACAATCAGATCAGCTGCATTTCTGTACCATGTTGATTTAACTGATTCCAACAAGGTGAAACCAAAGGTGAACCGCAATGTGCTTCAGTCCCCATTACCTGCTCTGACCTCTGCTGGAATACAGGGTTGGAAATCCCTCATGTAAGGTTCACCCAGTAAGAATGATCACTGGATGTGGGTGACCATGCAAGCAATTTTGAGATCTATAGCATACTAATTTCAGGTCTTCAGGAGAGAAAACTCTCAAACAAAACTATTAAAATAATAAGCACACACTCCCTCAGTGCTGGCGTAGAATTGAAAGTTTTGGATTCAGACACCAAAAGATAAATGTCTACAATTCAACCACTGACTTTTTCTTTGATATTTAAATCTTGTGATTTGTGTAATTGACTACACTTGCTATCTAGGTGCAGTCTATTTGTGATCCTGTCACGTTTATCCTCGGGGCAGGTTTACATCACCCCATAGCACTCTGACTGGGATTTGTGAGGTGCAAAAATCAGTATCTGCCACATCCAGAGGAAAAGTCATGCTGCGAGCAGCTCTCACTCACTAATCATTGAACTGAATCACCTTGGCTGTCAATTGGGGAGGAAGAACAAAATGTTTAAACTGTGCCAGCTTTTAACAAAGTTTTTTTTTTCTTTTGCCAGCCCATGCCTGAAGTGAAGGTGGTCTCTAACCTGCCTTCTATTTGTTTGGAGGAGGTGGCACCAGTGAATGTTAGTGATGCCACTCTGCTAGCACCAGAAGAAATCAAGGTAAGAGGTAAAAGAGGGAGATAGGATAAATCCCAACAGTTCTAAGGCTCTCCCTGGAATGGCACTGAGCCCCACTTTGCCCAATCCATTTTAACTGATAACCGTTAGGAAAGGGTTGCAACATCAGCCTCTTTGCTTATGATTTTAAAGGTGAACTCAAGCTTGGACTTCTACTGTTGGCCATATTGGTGATACCATGGATAAGAACGGGATCATGATCATGCTGACTACAAAGCTACTCGTAGTTCAGATTCAACACATTTGACTGGCTATGCTGAAGCATCAGTGAGGCTGAAAGAGAGTGTGATGACAGGAGGCTGAAGAGTTTTGCAAGAACATTGGTTTATTTTTTTGCTGTCTGGCCTGATAATTGCAGGAGAAGGGTCGAGCTGGGGAGATCCAGGGAGCCACAGAAAAGACAGCAACGGACAAGAAACGAGAGAGAAGGAAGAAGAAGAAACTGAAGCGTCTCCGACTGAAGGAGAAGGAAGCACGTCAGAAAGTGGTGGAGAAGTTGAATGTGAAGCTGAGTAATAAACAAGTAAAGGAAAAGAATGCTGAAAAATTGAGAAAATTGACCTGGGAAGGAAAGGCAACACTGCTGAAGGTGAGCACTGTTATGGGTTGATTAATGTCTGGCGTAGGCAGCGGTGTGATGAGACTGTTTAATGTGTGTCTCACTGAATGGGAAATGGAGAGATTAAGTTAATTTGACCACGTTTTATGTCCTTTCAATGGTTGCTTCCTCTGGCATATAATTACCATAAATTCCATTATTCCTATTCACAGCAAATGTTTCCTTTACAGAATGTTCAGACCAGTTTCCTTCCATGTACTGCATCGAAATTTCAAACACTCTTCCCATTAGAATAAAAGCAAAATACTGTGGATGCTGTAACTTTGAAATAAATTCAGGAAAAAGTTATTCTAATTTGAAAAATTAACTCCAGTTAACTCCGTTTTACTCCACAGATTCTGCCAAACCTTTTGAGTTCCTTCAGCATTCTCTTAATTCATGTCATTCAATTTGTATCCATTCACGCTCAAAATCTCTGTACAGCAGTTTCAGAGAAGCACTTAGAGTCATAGAGATGTACAGCATGGAAACTGACCCTTCGGTCCAACCCGTCCATGACGACCAGATATCCCAACCCAATCTAGTCCCACCTGTCAGCACCCGGCCCATATCCCTTCTGACAGAAAATACACAGCAGTTCTGTCACCATCTGAGAGAAAAGATAGTTTAATTTTATGATTGAGTCATTGTATAGAGCAAGCCGCAAGGCTGCAGTTGAAGAACAAAGCAGTTTCTGCCCAGTTTGTTGAAGAACAAAGGTTTCCAGCATCTGCAGTCATTGTTTTTACCTCATTGTATAGAGGCCATCTGAATGGCAAGGAGAAAGTGAGGTCTGCAGATGCTGGAGATCAAAGTTGAAACTTTATTGCTGGAACAGCACAGCAGGTCAGGCAGCATCCAGGGAACAGGAGATTCGACGTTTCGGGCACAGGCCCTTCTTCAGGAATGAGCAGAGAGTGTTCAGCAGGAGAAGATAAAAGGTAGGGAGGAGGGACTTGGAGGAGGGGAGTTGGAAATGTGATAGGTGGAAAGAGGTCAAGGTGAGGGTGATAGGTCGGAGTAGGACGGAGGCGGAGAGGTCAAGAAGAAGACTGCAGAAGACTGCAAGAAATCTAGGGAACAGAAGATTCGACGTTTCGGGCACATGCCCTTCTTCAGGAATGAGCAGAGAGTGTTCAGCAGGAGAAGATAAAAGGTAGGGAGGAGGGACTTGGAGGAGGGGAGTTGGAAGTGGAGGAGATGCGGTGGAGGGCACCGTCGACCACGTCGCCTTCCTGACCTGCAGTCTTCTTGTTGACCTCTCCGCCTCCATCCTACTCCGACCTATCACCCTCACCTTGACCTCTTTCCACCTATCACATTTCCAACGCCCCTCCTCCAAGTCCCTCCTCCCTACCTTTTATCTTCTCCTGCTGAACACTCTCTGCTCATTCCTGAAGAAGGGCCTGTGCCCGAAACGTCGAATCTCCTGTTCCCTGGATGCTGCCTGACCTGCTGTGCTGTTCCAGCAATAAAGTTTCAACATCTGAATGGCAAGCCTATCCTTTTTGACTTGTGTGTTTCCAACATTCTCTCTCATGCTTGGTTCAATTCAATTATATCATATCTCTTTGTAGTACCTCTAAGTTTTGTATATATCTTATCACTTCAAAGTCTGTGAGAAGATTTGTACCTCGGGTGCTCGTTGTTGTGGTTCTGTTCGCCGAGCTGGGGTTGCAGATGTTTCGTCCCCTGTCTAGGTGACATCCTCAGTGCTTAGGAGCCTCCTGTGAAGCGCCTCTGTGATCTTTCCTCCGGCATTTGTAGTGGTTTGAATCTGCCGCTTGCGGTTGTCAGTTCCAGCTGTCCGCTGCAGTGGCCGGTATATTGAGTCCAGGTCAATGTGCATATTGATTGAATCTGTGGATGAGTGCCATGCCTCTAGGAATTCTGAACAGCCAGGGAATTCCTAGAGGCATGGCACTCATCCACAGATTCAATCAATAAGCACATCAATCTGGACCCAATATACCGGCCACTGCAACGGACAGTTGGAACTGACAACCGGAAGCGACAAATTCAAACCACTACAAATGCCGGAGGAAAGATCACAGAAGCGCTTCACAGGAGGCTCCTAAGCACTGAGGATGTCACCTAGACAGGGGACGAAACATCTGCAACACAAATTTCCAGCTCGGCGAACAGAACCATAACATATCTTCTCACTTAATGATCATTTACCATGTTATCTACTTTAGTAAAGTCTCTCCTTTTGATACTGCCTGAAACATCAGTACCCCAAAAAGAGCCCCCAGTTTATTGCAGTAGATTTTATATGCAGCACTGTGGAGAATTTTGTAATCTTCTTGCCTTTGATTTCCCATATAATTCACTATATTGCAGGGGTGGTGTCAGAAAGCTAAAATTTCTATTATAAAAGTGAATTTCTACCTAATTTTTTGTTTTTAACCATTTAAAAGGATGAAGGGAAAGACAAAACTCTACGCTCGTCAAAGGCCTTTTTCTCCCAGTTACAAGATCAAGTAAAAGCTGATCTGAGAGGAGCCAAGATGAAAGCCAACAAGCAAAACAAACAAAGAGCTCTATCGACAAGCAAGCTGAAACTTTAACGCCATGCCCTTCAACTCCTTTACACAGATACTTATCTGCATTTTGTACCTACTTATAACTGTACATAAGAGCATTCCAGAATCATCTTTAATTTAAAACATGACAGTTTCTAAATAAAAGAGTTTTCTTTTATGCTGTATGGAGGTCTCTTTTTCACCTGTGTCACAAATGTTGGATAATACCTTTTGCTGGTTGCAGTAAACACCAAAATATCAAGAGTAAACAAAAGCTCTAAAAGTATAGATGGCTCAGTGGTTAGCACTGCTGCCTCACAGCACCAGACACCTAGGTTCAATTCTGGCCTCGGGCAACTGTCTGTGTGGAGTTTGCACATTCTCCCTGCGTCTGTGTGGGTTTCCTCTGGGTGCTCCGGTTTTCTCTCACAGTCCAAAGATGTGCAGGTCAGGTGAATTGGCCTTGCTAAATTGCCCACAGTGTTAGGTGCATTAGTCAGAGGGAAATGGATCTGGGTGGGTTACTTTTTGAAGAAGGGCTTATGCCCGAAACGTCGATTCTCCTGTTCCCTGGATGCTGCCTGACCTGCTGCGCTTTTCCAGCAACAAATTTCCAGCTCTGATCTCCAGCATCTGCAGACCTCACTTTCTCCTTACTTTTTGAAGGGTCAGTGTGGACTTGTTGGGCTGAAGGGCCTGTTTCCACCCTGTAGGGAATCTAATCTAGAACATAGAAGAATACAGCGCAGTACAGGCCCTTCGGCCCTCGATGTTGTGCCGATCCAAGCCCACCTAACCTACACTAGCCCACTATCCTCCATATGCCTATCCAATACCCATAATGAGGGAGAGTCCACCACTGCTACTGGCAGGGCATTCCATGAACTCACGACTCGCTGAGTAAAGAACCTACCCCTAACATCTGTCCTATACCTACCCCCCCTTAATTTAAAGCTATGCCCCCTTGTAATAGCTGACTCCATATGAGGAAAAAGATTCTCACTGTCGACCCTATCTAAGCCCCTAATCATCTTGTACACCTCTATCAAGTCACCCCTAAACCTTCTTTTCTCCAATGAAAACAACCCCAAGTGCCTCAGCCTTTCCTCATACGATCTTCCTACCATACCAGGCAACATCCTGGTAAACCTCCTCTGCACACGTTCCAGTGCCTCCACATCCTTCCTATAATATGACGACCAAAACTGCACACAATACAACTTAATTCCTCTACCAATAAAAGCCAGTACGCCATATGCCTTCTTCACCGCACTAATCTAACCTATAAACATCGTATACAGCGCAAAAATACTTGATCTTGATTCAATGCAAATGTTTATTGGGCTGTTTCTGATTTGGTTTTAATGCTGGGTCACCAGAGAAATGCCATTAGGCTCCTGCACCTTGACCATGGGCCAATTCTTGAAATCTGATTGGTTGGCGCAGCGAAGATCCGGGACCAGGCTGTGATTGGTCGCCCCGCTGGAGGTGGGACCTCCGCCGTCATGTTGTCCCCGGTCCCGAAGAGGCCGTGCTCCCGCCTTTCTCTCCGAGCTCGGGGCGGCCTCAACCCCCCGGCCCCGGCCCCGGCCCCGGCCCCGATCCCGACAGCGCCAGAAACACGGACTGGTGCCTGCGGCGCTGACCGCAGAAGCGGCCGCCTTCCATGCAGACTCTCGAGGCGGCATCGGAGAGCGGCCCCGGCCCCGGCCCCTGACCCCGGGGAGGGAGCGGCCCCGGCCCCTGACCCTGCCCCCGCCCCCGGGGAGGGAGCGGCCACGGCCCCGGCCCCTGACCCTGCCCCCGACCCCGGGGAGGGAGCGGGTCCGGGGAAGGGCAGGCCTCCGGTCCCTTACTACCTGAGCAATTTCCTGCTGGTGATGGAAGCGGTTCTGGGGAGTGAAGATAAAGAGCTTTTCAATGAAGACGATAATTACTGGCTGGGAACATTCCAGAAACTCTCAGGTGATTAGACAGAGGCACTGAGCTGGCAGTAAATTGTGGCCAAGTCCATTCGAGCAGCTTCCGCTGGTCTCAGGAGAGCAGAGCACTGACTGATCCAGACCAGGTGGAGTGGTCAGGTCTCCCAAGGCTCAATGTGTTGTATGAATAGAACTAGAGCCTGTCTCTGACTCAGGAGTCATCGTGGGGGTGGTGGAACCTACTTCACCTAGAATTCTTTGAGATTTGACAGGAAGCACACTTGCTGCTTTTTTTTTGTGGAGAACAATCAACAACAACATCCCTTCGTACCACTCCAGAGCCAAAGGATCTTGGTTGTTGTGTTATTGGAATCATAATTCAAATGTCTTGAGCAGGGAGGGGAAGATGTTCTTGGTGATAGGGTCTAGTTGGATTTGGCAGAAGTGTTTAAGGATGGTGCATTGGATGCAGAGACTGTTGCAGTGGTAGGTGAGGATGAGGGAGACTGTCTTTATTGCATTGGGCGGGGCTTAGAGCAATGGAACGGGGAAATGTAGATGGTGCAATGGAGGGCTGTCTGGATGACAGATGGAGGCGAAGCACATTACGCAAAATAGGTAGACGTGGGATGCTGGCGAGTGGACTGCCTCTTCATCAGAGCAGATGCAGTAGGGGCAGAGGAATTGGGAGAATGGGGTGGAGTTCTTGTAGGATACTGGGAAGGAGGTGTACTCCAGGCAGTTATGTGAGGATGTGGGCTTGTAGTAAATGTCCATCTGGAGGCTGTCACCAGAGATGGAAATTGGAGGAACAACCCCTGCTACTTGGGCAGTCTACAGCCTGGAGGACTCAACATTCACTTCTCCAATTTCAAATAACCTCCCTTCCCACCCCCTCCCCAACTCTTCCACAACTCCCTGCCACCAATTGGATTCATTCCTCCTATTGACCAAGCAGATTATACCCTCTACCTGTCTTCACCTATCCCCACTTCACCACTATGCCACTGCCACCCCTTTTATCTGCAGCTCCTCCCACACCCACCCCTCAGGCTTACACCCAAAATGTCAACTTTTCCACCTCCTGATGCTGCCTGGCTTGCTGTGTATTTCTAGCCTTCTGCCTGTCTCTCCTTATTTGGTCTGGCCTAAGTGGGGAGAAACATTTAAAAGGGATCTAAGGGTCAACCTTTTCACACAGAGGGTGGTGGATATATGAAATGAGCTGTCAGAGGAAGTGGTGGAGGCTGGTACAATTACAACATTTAAAAGGCATCTGGATGTGTATATGAATAGGAAGGGTTTCAAAGGGTATGGGCCAAATGTTGGCAAATGGGACTAGATTAATTTAGGTTATCTGGTTGGCATGGACGAGTTGCACTGAAAGGTCTGTTTCTGTGCTGTACATCTCTATGACTCTAAATGTGCCTCTGGACGCATGGCAATGTGGTTGACCCTTAAGTTTGGGCAATAAATGCTGGCCTAGCCAGTGATGTCCTCCTACATGAAAGTAACAAAAAAGTAAAAACCGGCAGCTGACATAAAAGAATGTCCTTAACTCATATTACTGTTTACTTGCTCTACTTACTGAGTGCTTCATTTTATCCACAGTTACTGGCCAAAAGCTCTATGTGCGACTCTTTCAACGGAAGCTGAATTGGTTGAAAGTGACTAAACTGAATTATCCTGATATTGGTATGGATCTGACCCCCACCATTGAGGAACTGAGCCTTGCAGGCTTGTTACTGACAGGTATGGGCTCCCAAAGGGAGGGTAGATTTTAATCAGTAAATTGAAGATAGCTGTGTTACTGAATATAGAATCCTTTTCCATCTCCATGACTCCAGCATGCGGAGACCCTCACCCATTCATGTGGCCACCATCTTAGACTTTCTGGGACTTTCTACCCTGCACCTGACAAACTTTCTCAAAACTCAACCTTTGGTAAATTTCTTCCATTCACTCAGTGTCTGCAGCAAAAGTGTGGTGCTGGAAAAGCACAGCAGGTCAGGTAGCATCCAAGGGAACAGGAGAATTGGCATTTTGGGCATACGCCCTTCATCAGGAAAGGGCCTGCTTCTTTATTTGATCTGTTACTAACCTTTGCCACTCTCCAGTAAAATCTTACGGCCTTTTGCTGTTCTTCAGATGCTGTGCCATATATATCTGAAACCAATGGTGTCACTGCAGTAAACATTCAATTTGGGCTAGGCTCAGGGTCCTGGGGGAGGCAGCAACTGTCCCTTATTTATATTGTTTATCCCCCATTCCCCAGGCATTCCTGGCCCATACTATTCTGGGTCCCAGTGTGTTATACACTGACAATGATCTTTTCACCTTCCCAGAGTCAGATTTATGCAATGTCTCAGAGGCCCTGAACCTGCTATCTGCTCCTGAACTCAAACTAATGGCGAGAAGCTTCCACCTGCGATCCCAGGGTCAGAGGGCAGAAATATTGGAGTCTCTGCTACATTTGGCCAAGCAACAATCAATCTTCAGCTGCAGTCAGAAGCCATCAAGTCCTGGCCTCGCCATTCTCAACAGGTCTTTCAAAAGACACCATTTAACTTTGTACCAGCTGCATGTTAGAGCAGAGTGGAGCCCATGCCCCAGTGAGGGGGGAGGGGGCAAGCAAAAGCAATAGGATGGGGGTGTCTCTGCTCCAGGGAGGGATAAAGCAATGGGGAAGTGAATCGGGTCCAGGAGGTTGAGGGATTTGGGTTGTAGAGGAGGGCAAAGGCAAAGTTTCTAATTGTGGGAGGTTTTTGGACTGGGACAGTGTGCAGACTCTTGACGGGTAGCAGTTGGGGAGGAGCTACATGATAACTGATGGTAATGTCAATGCTGTGGGGCCTGTGTGCTTTCTTTGCTCTTTAAGGTCAGTACATTCAATGAAAAGTAGAATAAGCACTAAGGAACGAAAGTATGAGCTGATAAAAGTTGAAGAAAGCTGAGACAAGGTTGATGTGGAGCATAAACAGAGACCAGTTAGCTGAAATGACTTTGTACAGGACATTGGTGAGGCCACTTTTAGCATACTACACTCTGGTCTCTCTGCTCAAGGAAAGATGTTGTTAAACTTGAAAGGTTTCAGAAAAGATTTGCAAGGATGTTCCTGAGATTAGAGAGTTTGAGCTATAGGGAGAAGCTGAATAGGCTGAGGGTAGTGTGTATGGAATGAGCTGCCAGAGGAAATGGTGGAGGTGGGTACAATTACAATATTAAAAGGCATCTGGATGGGTATATAAATAGGAATGGTTTAAGGGATATGGGCCAAATGCTGGCAAATTGGACTAGATCAGTTTAGGATATCTGGTTGGTGCGAACAAGTTGGATCGAAGGCTCTTTTTCCATACTGTAGAACTCTATGACTGTGTACTTAAAATTTAAATCCTGCCTAACTCAATGGCTTTTGTTTAACAACGATGTGTGTTGTCAGGGTGAAGAAGATGGTCGGAAATTGTGTGAAAATTGCTGCTCCAGCCCGTGCTGTGTTCTCACGGCTATTACTACTTTTCAATCTGACGGACTGCACAGATGAAGAGGAAGCTTCCTGTGCTGGCCAGAATCAGCTGTCCACTGTGCTCATGGTCAACATGGGTCATGTCACCTTCCCTAGTTACACTGTGCTGAGGGAGAAGAAAATATTCCAGCACAGAGATGACCTGCTCAGGTGATGCCACATCTTGATCCACTCTAACTGCAGCATCCATACAGTTAATGGCAAACCCACCCAAGCTAGGAATTGCTTCTATGTCTAGCCAGATCAATTATAGGCGGAATAAGTAGAGGGGTTGGACATGTAGTTGAGTGGATGGGTGTTAGGGTGTGCAAAGCTCCCCGTGACGGTTGCACAGCATTATGCTGATTGTGATTTTGACTTCCAATGTAGAATTACTACTCTATATTCTATTCAAACACTTTTCTGACTGGCACAGTCAGTTTACTCCATCATAGACTCCATGTCCAAAGGTGTATCATCTGCTCCCTAATAGGTGTGTTGACTGTCTTTGATAGATATAATGAAGCCGTGCATTCTCTGGCCGAGGTAATCACCGCGATGACCAGTGGGTTTTGGAGTGATGCTCTCCAGATTTGTAAAACCGCCAAGGAGAAATGGAGCCAGCTGGAGAACAACAGTGACATCAGGTAATGAGCAGGAGTGCACAGTGTGGGGACTATCTCCTGGCCAGCAGTTTCATGGGAACAACACATTCTTTCTTGTTAGTACTGCACCCCCCCCAAATCTCTAATTCAGCAAATATCCCTAGAGTATTTCACAAGGACAACAGAGAGAGCATAATGTAAGAAACAGAAGAAGTGAAGAGAAAGTGTGACATAAGAATTACCAAATATCAAGTGAAAACAGCAATCCGAGGAAAGGCTGGAGTTTGAAGTGTGAGGGTATATGTTTCGTGAGACAGTATGGCAAGTTGCCAAGCTAGAGTTGGGTTGAGGTCATTGTTAGTACAGATTTTGAATTCAGTATGGTGTGTAGATGGCTGAATGTAGTGCAAAATCATTAGCAAGCAGTACAAGTTTGGATAACTCGCATCACACAGTTCTAGGACAGGTATAGCATAGGGTTAGATACAGAATAAAACTTATTCTAGTCTTTTAAACTAAAAGTAAAGCTGTCTCTACATTGACCTCATCGATTACTTCCAGAACAGGGATAGCATAGGCTTACACATAGAGCACTCTCATTAAAGTAAAAATGCCTTTACTCTTTTAAACTGAAAGTAAATCTCCCTCTACATTGACTCCATGAAACACTCCCAGGCAGGGACAACATGGGGTTAGATGTAGAGTAATGCTCCTTCTACTCCTTTTAACTGAAATTAAAGCAGTCAGCAATGTCACCATAAAACACTCCAGGACAGGGACAGCATAAAGCTCGGTACAGAGTTAAGATCCATCTAATCTTTCAAAAAAGAAAGTAAAGCTCTCTGTCCTTTACACTGCCCCATCAAACACTCCCAGGACCAAGACAGTACATATTAGGTACAGAGTACAGCTCACTCTACACTGTCATGTTAATATTCATACTTCCTGCCCCAGTATATATTTTTATTCTCCTTACTGTACCTGTCTGTGAATCTGGATCCTGCAGTGAATGAGTCGACTGACCAAAGTCTGCAATAGCAAACTGCGATGTTTGAAACCCGAACCACAAAGAAAAATCCAGAACCTTGGTGTTTTAGTCAAACTGAATGTTCAGGTGTTTACTTGGTAAGCGTTTCTTTTTCATCTTACAGTAAGTGACAAATGTTCCTTAATTTTAGGTTTCACCAGCAGCTCCCAGTGTATCTGCGACGTTTCACTGCAGGCTGGGTCTACACACGGATCAAAACCTATGGGGTTGAAATTTTACAACGACTGCACATGTATGAGGTAAAGAAATGTAGAAGTTTGATAAGACCATAGTAATTCAATAAGACCATAGTAATTTCCTGAAGAAGGGCTAATGCCCGAAACGTCGATTCTCCTGTTCCCTAGATGCTGCCTGACCTGCTGCGCTTTTCCAGCAACACATTTCCATCTCTGATCTCCAGCATCTGCAGACCTCATTTTCTCTTCATAGTAATTCAATGCCAAGAACATCAATCTAGCTGCTCCCCAACCCAAGCTGTTCCAGTATTGTTACAACACTGGCATGTACCCAACAATGTTGGAAAGTTGTCCAAGCATATACTGTACATAAAAAGCAGGACAAATCCAACCCAGCTAATTACTGCCCAATCAGTCTACTCTGGATCATCAGGAGGATGATGGAAAATGTCATCAAGAGTGCTAACAAGTAGCACCTTTCAGCATGGCGGGGTAGTGGACAGCCAAGAAGGCTACCTCAGTGTACAACGGGATTTGAGCAGATGGGCCGAGGAGTGGCAGATGGAGTTTAATTTAGATAAATCTGAGGTGCTACATTTTGATAGGGCAGGCATGGTACCATACATCAAGAACATCTCTGAACTGACAGCCAGACTACTGCGACCACTAGGACTTATAACAGCACACAAACCAACAGCCACGCTCGGACAACAACTCACCAAAACGAAGGACCCGATACCCAGCATGAGCAAAACTAATGTAGTGTACAAAATCCCATGCAAGGACTGCACAAAACACTATATAGGACAAACAGGAAGACAGCTAGCGATCCGCATCCACAAACATCAACTAGCCACAAAACGACACGACCAGCTATCCCTAGTAGCCACACACGCAGACGACAAGCAACATGAATTTGACTGGGACAACACTACCATTATAGGGCAAGCGAAACAAAGAACAGCCAGGGAATTCCTAGAAGCTTGGCACTCATCCACAAACTCCATCAACAAACACATCGACCTGGACCCAATATACCGGCCACTACAGCGGACAGCTGAAACTAACAACCGGAAGCGGCAGGGACAGGCCACTATAAACACCGGAGGAAACACCACAGAAGCGCTTCACAGGAGGCTCCCAAGCACTGAGGATGTCACCTAGACAGGGGACGAAACGTTTGCAACAAAAACTTCCAGCTCGGCGAACAGAACCACAGCAAAATCATGAGGGGCATAGATAGAGTGAATAGCCAAGGTCTTTTCCACAGGGTAGCAGAGTCCCAAAGTAGAGGAAATGGGTTTAAGTTGTGTGGGGAAAGATTTAAAAGGAACCTTAAGCAACTTTTTTATGCAGAGGGTGGTGCGTGTATGGAATGAGCTGCCAGAGGAAGTGGTGAAGGCTAATACAATTAGAACATTTAGAAGCATCAGGATGGATATATGAATAGGAAAGGTTTAGATGGAAATGGGCCAAATGCTGGCAAATGGGACTAGATTAATCTGTAGGGATTCTAAGATTAGGATATCTGTTCGGCATGGACGAGTTGGACTGAAGGGTCTGTTTCCATGCTGTACATCTCTGATTCTATAAGCTGCTCCGTGACATCAGTATGGGTTCCATCTGGGCCACTCAGCCTTTGTTCAAATATGGACAAAAGAGCTGAGTTCTAGAGGTGAGACTGCGAGCCCTTGATGTCAGGGCTGCATTCCATCATCCACAACACACAAGTCAGGAATGTGATGGAATACTTCGTAGCACGTGATGAGTGCAGCTCTAACAACATTCAAGAACCTTGACACCATCCAGGACAAAGCAGCCGCTTGATTGGCACTACATCCACAAACATTCACTCCCTCCACCACTGACGCTCAATAGCAGCAGTGTGTACTATCTACAAGATGCACTGCAGAAATTCACGAAAGATCCTCAGACAGACTCCAAACCTGTAATCACTTTCATCTATATAATAGACAATAGGTGCAGGAGTAGGCCATTCAGCCCTTCGAACCTGCACCGCCTTTCAATATGATCATGGATGATCATTCCTAATCAGTATCCTGTTCCTGCCTTATCTCCATAACCCTTGATTCCACTATCTTTAAGAGCTCTATCCAACTCTTTCTTAAATGAATCCAGAGACTGGGCCTCTACTTCCCTCTGGGGCAGAGCATTCCACACAGCCACCACTCTCTGGGTGAAGAAGTTTCTCCTCATCTCTGTAGGGCATCTAGAAGAACAAAGCAGTAGATACATAGGAGTGTACTCAATGGGCCAAATGGCCTTACTTCCACTCCTATGTCTTATGGTCTTATAGGAATACCATCACCTACAAGTTCCTCTCCAAGCCAGTCACCACCCTGACTTGGAAATATGTCACTGTCCTTTCACGGTCGCTGGGTCAGAATCTTGGATTTCTCTCCCCAATGGCATTATGGGTCGACTCACAGCAGGTGGATTGCAGCAGTTCAAAGGGGCAACCAGGGGTGGACAATAAATGCTGGCTGGCCAGCAATGCCCACATCCCACAAATCATTTTTTATTTTTAAAATTAACTGCAAGGCCTAGGTATCTTATGTGGGCCTTCAGAATTGGAAACAGTGGCATTGGTTGGTTTAGTTTAACTTAATTAATCTAATATAGTGATTGAAGCTGCTGATACCATTATGTTTTGAATCCTGTTCTCAGGAAGCAGTGGAGGAACTGCAAAATCTTTTGGAACAAAGCATCTATTGTCCAAGCAGCCGTGGCTACTGGTGGAATCGACTGAGTCTGAATCTCCATCAGCATCTGAAGCAGACTGATCAAGTAATTGAGATTGCTTTAAAGTTATGATGTTTGATATCTTTGCCAACTACTTGTATACATGAGCATGTTGCTATGACCGGACAGACCCTAGTTCTAATTGCTGTATGACAAGATATCCATCTTATCTTTCACACAGTGGTGGGAATTGAACCCAATGCTCCAATTCTGGTGTGCTTTACTACATAATAAAGTTTTGATAACTAACTAGGGTCGGTAACCTGGTTGAGAAATGTTGAAGTTTTAAATAGGCAGTGAAAGTTGATTTGTACTCAGCTGACTAATGATCTCCTCAGATTATTCTGTTACAATGGTTTCTTCATATGATTTTGGCTTCCAGGCAATCCACTGTTTGCGGAAAGGATTGGATGATGTCTCAGTTCACATGGGCCATCGGCTGGCTTTATATCAGCGTGCAGTACGGATTCGTGACTCCCCAAGCTACAAGAAATGGCATCACCTTCTTCAGAATCTGCCAGTAGTGAGAGTACAGGATGTGCCACATGTGAGTGTCTCTAAGGAAGTCACAGCTCCAAGTTATTGACCCACTTTCTTTGTCTTCGTCTGACATAAATAGTTTGTTGAAATCATTTTATTGATTTGTGTTATTTCCATGAAATTGTGAGCAAAGGCCTGACTAGGTATTGGTGCAAAACCAATACAAAATCTGACCCTCCATTGTAAGATGCAATAACAACTGCTGCTTCATTTCACAAGGAAACTAGATCTCCTTCCTCCCCCTAGCCTGGTAGAGGATTGGTCCCAGTTTGCTGAGCTCCACTCCTGAAATCACTGACACTAGCTGGATATCTGACCACAAATGCCAGTTACTTGGCCACCTGCCCCACGTAATTGTTTACAAGAATTTTCCTCACCAGAACTTCCAGTGGAACTATATGGTCGTAGACCATAAGACATTGGAGCAGAATTAGACCATTTGGCCCAGCAGATCTGCTCCACCATTCGATCATACCTGATATGTTTCTCAACCCTATTCTCCTGCCTTCTCCCATTGCTGATTGTTTGCCTTTGAGATAAGGCTTAATTGTAATTGGTCTTCCCATGCATCCCTCACAATTCCAGTGTTTTCTTCATTCAAGGGACTCTTGCATTATCCTGTAAATGATTTCAGGCAAGTCAAGGATTGGAAGTGGATCCCACCTGATTGTAATTTTCTTTCTAGGTGACGATAAAGGGCAGGTTATGCCCAGGGATGGGCAATGCTTTATTCCTAATGGAGAACACCAGTGAAGGACCAAGTTTGGGCCAAGGGGAGTCTTGCAGTACCATTATCTGTTCAGTGGAGGAGGTTTCTCTGGCCTACTATCGGCAGCAAGGTTTTGATCAGGGTAATCACTGCACTTAACCTGCTCGAGTTTCTGACAGTAAAGGCTGTGTGATGATCTATCACTTTCTTTCTCTTACAGGAATACATGGTGAAGGAACCACATTCTTAACACTCTTTGGACTTCTCTTCTGGGACATTATCTTTCAGTCTGGAATCCCAGATGTTTTCCGAAATCCCTATCAGGTATCTGTAAAGTGTCGCTGTATAATGATAATCTTCCTCACATCCACCGTGTATCTCATGCCCAAAACTTAATTCAGTGTCACCTGGATCTTGTATAGTCAGCCATTAGGAACCTGTGTGTCTGGCTCATTTAATCCTATCATAACCTTGACACCTTCGTCAAACTTTCCCTCCATTACATTGATTTCTTTCATGATTGTCATTGCAACATTTGACCAGCAGAATGGTAAAAAGCAAATTGAATAATGAGTTTCCCATCTGGGAATTGCTGTGTACAGAAATATTAATGTGTCTTTGTGTTTAGGCATGTCCTCTGGATCTCTACACTGATTGTTTTTATCAGCAACGGAGGGAATGCATTGAGTCACGGGTAAATTTTCTGAAAAATGCATCCAAAGAGACCCTCTGCACACTCATCGCTGATGTATGGAATGGTCACAGAGACATAAATGCCACATTAGTTAACTGGGAAATCTTCAGCTCGCTTCAGCAGACTCAGGTATACAGCATATGTATTTACAATGGAAGGATTACGGTTTCTTCACCTATTAAAGAGGAACCTGGATTATCTGAAAGAGTTGGGCAGGCACTATTTCGTTCTGATAATTGATTATTCAGTTAATAGTTTTCCGATAAATCTGCTCCCTGTTCAGGAGACTAGGCAGCAGCACATCTTGCGCAAGCCCCCGTCCCGAAGATCCTCTTCGGATAATTGATATTTGGATAATCGAGGTTCCTCTGTATTCTGTTGCAATTTCAGTGAAAGGACAACTATTGACTGTCTTTTGACATGTGTATGGGTTTTTCAGAGCCTGGTGAGCTGTCTGGGTGGTCCATTCCTAAGTGGTATTTGTAGGATTCTGGCCAAAGATTTGAGGAATGGCAGTGCGGGTCTCCCTGATCTTGTCATATGGAACAGCCACAGCTGCCAGTACAAGGTGAGTAGAAGTGAGACTTTGTCTATGCAAATGTATCCTACATCTTTACACACTGCAAAACCTGAATATACACGGTTTCTCTTCCCTGAAGTGACTGCCTTGCTTTAAAAGCTGTCAATTTTCTCTGGTTTCCAGCTTGCAGAAGTGAAAGGTCCAAGTGACCAACTCTCTCACAAACAGATGGTGTGGCTGGACCAGCTGCAACGACTTGAGGCTGACGTCGAAGTTTGCCATGTCAATGCAGTCGGTGCAAGGAGCCACCAGCTCAGTTAATGCCAATTGCATAACCCAACTTCTCACTGAAGCTACAGTCCAGGAGGACAACCATGCTACATCACTCCCTGCAGTGATACACCCAGCTGGAAATAGCTATATGGATGTGACACTAGTGAGTGACTGAAACTAGCTGTCTTCCAATGTTGCTGCTGTCTATGATACTCTAAAATAGCCCAACTCTTCACCGATTTGTACTCCTGTTGCCAAACTGCTCATAGAAAGAACATGCACTTATTAATATTGATATTACAAAGTGAGACAGCAGGAAGTAGACTATTTCCTTCTTTACAGAAGTTTTTTTATTTCTAGTTTCCATCATTTGCACTGTTAGCAAGTTTTAATAATTGTACAAGCAGCTCTGGAAATGTATTTTCAAAATACATTAAATATTTCTTACTGTGCTCTAGTATTGACTAGCTTCTGTGGTACATGGCCTGTGTGTTGACTGAGGAAAGTTTCAGTACTATATAAAGTTTTCATATTGAGTAAACTTAACACTGACAAAAACAGAAAAGGAGCAACTCTAATTTATTATTTCCAAGTTTGTTAAAGCTACGTTGTAAAGAGCTTACTGCACTAAATCATCCTGAAGCTATGAAGATGGCTAACAGAATATTGCAAGAGGAGTGGAGAGTGAAGTCTTGCTTAATTGTATAAAGCTCAGGTAGATCACAACTAGGAATATAGTTGGCAGTTTGGCAGACTTCTCAGAAAATGTATTATTACCATAATGATGAGAATACAGACACTGTTTGCCTGAGTTTCAAAGAATGAGGGGCAGTGGAGTGTTTAATCAGCCAAGATCATACTGAATGGTGGAGCATTTTGTATTCTTCCTTTCAAATGTTCTCTTGTTAAAAGATGCAAATTGGTCTCTATAAAATGACAGACTGTAGCCCAGCAAGTTAAGGAACATTTACACCAAAGTATTTATTAGAGGCACACAGGATGAACAAATACAGGTTTGGAAATACATCATAATGCACACAGTGCACAGCAGCTGAAACCCAGCCCTCCCCTTCCAGCACCTGCTGACAGCAACACCTGCTAAACCTGGAATTAAATTTTAAAAAAACAGGTGCTGAATAAATAGAACACAGAAATAACCAAGCAAAGAAAAGCAATACATCCCATCAAGAATGGGTTGGAAAATGCAAAAAAGGAAAAACATCCTCTATTGAATACTATTACTAAAAAAGGATTTGAATCAGTCATTCTACTTCCTAAGGATCTGTGTAGTTTCTGGTTCCATTGTTTTTAGCATTAAGGGTTTGACCTAAAAACAAAGCATTAGTGAATAATTCCCTTGTTTAAAAGGCTCAGGATCCTGGAGTTTAAAACACTGATTCAAAATAAGAGTTTTGTAAAGAACAAATTAAACTGTTGCAGAAGCTTAACTGTTAACATTCCCTAATTGGAAGTTTCTGGCCATTTTGCATCACTTGCCTGTGACAGAATGCTCAAACTGGACATGTTATTAACAAAAGACTGTATTGGAAACAAGGATACATATCAACCAGGAAAAAGACTAACCAGAGAACACAACTCAGCACTAGGTTTAAACAGACTAGAAAGATAAATCATTGTGATTAAAAAATAAAATTATTTTTCTAAAATATGAAGGCAAACTTAAACAAGCTCAGCCATTCAGGTTTGTCATCAAACCTGCACATCCATTAATGCCCAGCAAGTGCCTTTCTCACTTATCTACTGGATATCAGGAAAGATGGGGAACATCTTTGTATCTGCCAATTTCTTATAGGTGCTGAAGTTTTCCAGCATTAGGTTCTTTATTTACTTCTGGGAATAAAATTCTTGAGAAGTCCAAGAACGTGGATGTCACGAGTTACTGAGCCACTGTTGTTAAGAGTTCAGCAATCATAATGAAGAATTACAAGAGCCATCAGACTGTGATAAAATATTTTTCCAATAATGCACCTGTTTGCTCAAAAATGTAAAAGCTGGTAGGTGTAAAACAGACTCATCAGTAGAGAAAAAGTGCAAACTGGAAATACATAGCAAGTCACCAAGCAGATAGACAGTTAATGTGTGGACAGCCCCTTCAGACAAAAGTTGAAACTCATCCAATGCATTAACTTGCACTGAACTTTCATAAAGCGACAGACCTGCCAGATAAATCTTACATTTTCATCTCCTTTAACGTTCTCTTAATAATTCTCTTTCTAGATTACAAAACTCAAACAAAGAACTGCTACCTAAGATGGCTGGTGCCACCTCCTCCACCTCCAAAAGAACTTGTGCAATTTAAGCTATATGGTTGTCAATGGGAATCTGCAAAATCCAGGGTTCATTCCAAACTGGAGACATGCAGAAGTGACAGCAAAAAGATGAGCTTTCAGATCCTTCCTCTCAGTCTTATCAGCTCAGATTCTACAGCTTTCCCATTCAGCATTGTGTAGATGACACATCTTTATATGAATGATGACAATTGGAAAGTTTCAAGTTAGCTTTACTGAGGGTAACTGCAAATGCAGGTGCCATTAGACTCAAATTTCCTTTTGCCTTCTGCATAAAAATTGGCCAGCCATCTTGAATCTTCAGTGGAAATTAAAAACAAAACTGAAGTCATTGCAGATCAAACTGTTGGTAGTTCTGCAAAAATGTTACAAAGTTATAGTGATCTCACTTTCATAAGCACATGTTTTTAAAAGAACTAGTCACCAACTTCCTGTGAGTACAGAATTTCAGCCTACGCCAAATTGATAAATGAACAGTTTGTGTCAGCTATGGCAGTAGGCTTATGTCAGGATCCCCACACACTGGCCCAATATGACATTAGAAAATATAGCTGCTTTATGTGATTACAACAAAATTAGATATAAATTAATCACAGTTCAGATTACAACATCCGGGCACTTACAGGAGAGGAATTTTACCGAAAGACTACAGAGTATATTACTGACAGGTTACAGTTCCCACCATCAGGCAGTTCTAAGCCCTCAGTTGTATTTTGGTAGGAATTAGTACTTCCTACTGCTCCCATCCAGCAACTGCTTTATATGCGTGGCAGCTAACAATTGGAAAATGCTGCCAAAATCGAATTATAAAGAAATGTCTGAAAGAAATGATCTTAGAGCCAAGATCTACTTATGTCCTGCAGTTTGTTCAGACATGACAGTGAGAATCAGCACCTGCAGGAACTGCATCCCAGCGAGAGACAGCCCCGTCAGAAGCAGAGAATGAAATCCAAGCAAAGGTAGATTTCGATGATTCATTTGGCAGAGAATCTGATAGCAGCAGCGTTACAACACTGAACACAAGTCACCAGAATACACAGGATGGCAGGAATTAAAATATGCCAAATTAACTAGGTTCAATGCTAAATGATCTACATTCCCTGGACTAAGTCTTAGTTATACTAATTTGAAAGGCCTATGTGATGTTTCTTGAAGTAGTAACTGGGCAGCAGGGAGATGCTCAGTGTCACAGAGCAAATTCAATAATTCTAGTGTAAAGGATCCTCTCCACTGAGCACATCACAGAAAAAAATAAACTTTATATTCCTTGGACAAATGGAACTTATTTCTCCATCATATGGTCATGGTCAACCCCAAGATCTCAACAGTCACCATGTTGCCAGCTGGATTCAAAGCTGGTCAGAAATTATCTATTTTTTAAATGTACAAAAAATAATTTATTCTGGAAAAGCTTTTTAAAAAATTATTGGATTTTTTATAAACTCTTTCGGCACACTTGGCCATTAAGGTGAAAGTGCTGAGGAACACTTAAGGCACCCAGTGAGATTACAATTAGTGCAATGTTTCTGCTGTCACATTGTCAATACGTCAGGGTCATACTGCTGGCAGAATTTCAGCTCATCAGACTGGTCCCAGAGAAAAAACACCAGTGTCTAATCCACTTTGAACACAAAATAGGCAATGAGTGGCAGCTTATGGTTGCAATTGCTTTGAGAAAACACCAAAGGTTTCTTCAATATAAAGTATGTTTTAAAAAGCCTCTTGGAGCTGTAGTGTGTTTACGTCGAGTGCTTACCCTCTTAAAAATATCTGTGCAAATTTCTACTATTTTGCATATTCAATACTCAGTGTCAGACAGCAGCGTTCAGTTTGATACGGTTTAGCTTTTAGCCTTTGATGGGATGCTGATGCCTCACTGTTCCCAATCCAAGGACCTTCACTCATCATTGGCCAGCGTTTCTGTAGAAGGCCAAGTTTTGGCACCAGTGAGTAGGAATTTGCTTAGGGGAGTTCCCAGAATACTTCGTCGACAGAGGTTCCCAACAGGGGAGAAGGGAAAAGAAGAAGAAAAACAGTCAAGCGTCCCAGGTACTTCACTGAAATCTTTGGCCTGGAAATACATTCTATGACTGTAGGAGTCGGAAAAGCTGGTTAGGCAGGGGTCACACCAATACTGGCGAACACGCTGCTGCAGAGTTTCAATGTCATCTGCCAATATCGAGATCTTATGAAAGGCAGAGATGAATCCTCCGTTGGTGATCTGTGCCTCAGGGATCCAGCGTAAATAACACTGCTTCCAGAGCTGGGTATGTGCACTGCTGAGATGCGGCAGAATGATTCCATGCAAGTCCAAGGGCTTTGAGTACCAGTCCCTGAAGTAACGCTCCATATTGCGATCGTGGCTCTCATTAAGCTGCACTAAATCAGGGCTCGGTCGTTGTAATGAGTTCCGGCGCGGGAAGAAGTCATGCTGGTCACTAAGCTTTCCATTCTTCATCGTGTATACTGAATAGATGGAGGAGGAGGAGGAATTCTTCTGGCAAGAAAGAAGTAATAAAATGAACAAACTGCTTCTGCAGTTTTCATTTTTCACAGCACAGTGTCGGATAACATGCAAAGTCCTCATAGTGAGCCCCTCTCTAATCTCTTCCCACGTTACAATACTTTCATCTCTCGAGATTCTACTACATAGTTCCTTTCCTCATAGCCTTAAAATCAAGGCATATTATGGTCTTTTCTTCTTCATACAATTTACAAGCATTAATACCCAAGCAAGGCCCCACTTTGACTGCAACTTGCATGTATTCCAGCTCTGGCCTTGTCCTACAGTATGGCCTTGTCCTACAGTTTTACTCTTAGCACAGATCACATATAAGCATTACTGAGAAAGGAACTGGAGTTCTTGGGATTCTCAAGCTAACCTGATAACATTTATACTAATAGCTGGGTTGGACCATCTCATGTTACCAACATTGAAGAGACCATTCCTCCTCTGGTTATCAGACAGAGGGCAGAACGGAGCTAAGAGCTAATTGTACACGAGTCTCAAGATAACATTTAAAAACAAATAGTCAAGCTACAATAGCTAATCTCAGGGTCACGTACCTTTGCTCTTTTGAAAGATTTGATTGTCCCATTCTGCACACAGGTCACACTTTTGCCAATGTATAGAGGATTATTGAACAGCGTTAGATCTTTAGCTGTGAACTGAAGAAACCAGTCCCAGACAGGGGGTAGTTCAACACTTTTCCCTTCACAGTGCAGGTTCCCATTAGTGGCAAAATCCTGCAGTTAGTCAGAGAAGGAAATTAAATTAAAATTAAATCACCAGTATAATATTACAGACATGGTCATTTGGTTTATATTGTTTAGAGATTATATAAACTTGAGAAGAGAATTGTTCCACAACAGTCAGCGATTTGGAAAACAGGGCAAACTGTACTCCATTAATCAGGAACTCAAGGAGAAGAGAACTGTACCTCAACAGTCACCAATTTGATGAGAAAGCAAACTGTATGCCACCAGTCAGCAGAGGAGAGGGCAAGCTCTATCTCAACAATCAGCAATTTGATAGGGAAACTCTTCCCCAAGTTGAGAAGGCAAACTTGAGAAGAGCACAAACTGTACTCCAACAGTCAGCATCTTCAGGAGAGAGCAAACAGCTCTCCAAAAGTCAGTAACTTAGAGTCAGAGTCCTATAGCACAGAGACAGGCCCTTTGGCGCAAACTGGTCCATCCTGACCAAAATGTCCATCCATGCTAATCCCATTTCCCTGCACTTGGCCCATATCTCCTGAGTCCTAGCAACATCCTTACAAATTTCTTCTGCACTCTTTCCAGTTTAATAACATCCTTCCTACAGCAAGGTGACCAAAACTGAACACAATACTCTAAGTGCAGCCTCACCAACATCCTGTACAACTCTGCAACACAACTTCCCAACTTCTACACTTAATGCCCTAAATGATGAAGGCCAGTGTGCCAAAAGCCTTCTTCACTGCCCTGTCTACCTGTGACTCCCTTTTCAGACTACCATGCACTTGAACTCCAAGGTCCTTCTGTTAAGACCATAAGACATAGGAGTGGAAGTAAGGTCATTCGGCCCTTCGAGTCCACTCTTGCCATTCAATCATGGCTGATGAGCATTTCAACGCCACTTATCCGCACTCTCCCTGTATCTCTTAATTCCTTGCAAGATTAAGAATTTATTAATCTCTATCCTGAAGACATTTAACGTCCCGGCCTCCACTGCGCTCTGTGGTGAATTCCACAGGCCCACCACTTTCTGGCTGAAGAAATGTCTCCTCACTTCCATTCTAAATTGACCCCCTCTAATTCTAAGGCTGTGCCCACGAGTCCTAGTATCCCTGCCTGACGGAAACAATTTCCCAGCATCCATCTTTTCTAAGCCTTGTGTTATCTTTTAAGTTTCTATTAGATCTGCTCTCAACCTTCTGAACGCCAATAAATACAATCCCAGGATCCTCAGTCGCTCATCGTATGTTAGGCCTACCATTCCAGGGATCATCCGTGTGAATCTCCGCTGGACACACCAGTGCCAGTATGTCCTTCCTGAAGTGTGGGGCCCAAAACTGGACACAGTATTCTAAAAGTGGCCTAACCAGAGCTTTATAAAGTCATAGTACCACCTCACTGCTTTCACATTCCAACCCTCTTGAAACATTACATTTGCTTTCTTAACCATGGACTCAACCTGTAAGTCAACCTTTAGAGAATCCAGTAATAGCACTCCCAGATCCCTTTGTACTTTGGCTTTATGAATTTTCTCAGTTTATAAAATAGTCTTTGCCTGTGTTCTTTTTTCTGAAGTGCAAGACCTCACATTTGCTCACATTGAATTTCATCAGCCATTTCTTGGACCTTTCTCTTAAATTGTCTAAATCTTTCCGCAGGAGAAAGTAAGGACTGCAGATGCTGGGGATCAGAGCTGAAAATGTGTTGCTGGAAAAGCGCAGCAGGTCAGGCAGCATCCAGGGAACAGGAGAATCGACGTTTCGGGCATAAGCCCTTCTTCTTCCTAAAGAATTTTAGCAACAACCGAGGTTAGGCTAATCGGCTTATAATTTTCCATCATTTGTCTTGCCCCTTTCTTGAACAAGGGGCTTACAACAGCGATTTTCCAATCATCTGGGACTTTTCCTGACACCAGTGGTTTTTGAAAGATTATAACCAATGCCTTCGCTATTTCTTCAGCCACCTCCCTTAACTCTAGGATGTAGCCCATCCGGGCCAAGAGATTTATCCGTTTTTAGACCTTTTAGCTTTTCTAGCACTTTCTTTTGTAATGACCACCATACTCAACTCTGCCCCTTGACTCTCCTTAATTGTTGGGATATTACTCACATCTTCCACTGTGAAGACTGACACCAAGTATTTATTAAGTTAGAACATAGAACAGTACAGCACAGAACAGGCCCTTCAGCCCACGATGTTGTGCCGACCATTGATCCTGATGTTCTTCAGCTATTTCCTTATCTCCCATCACTAGCCTTCCTGCATCAATTTGGAGCGGCCCAATCTCTACTTTTGCCTCTCGTTTGTTTTTTATAAATTGAAAGAAACTTTTACTATCATACTGGCTAGCTTACCTTCATAATAAATCCTCTCCTTCCTTAGTTCTCTCTTTGTTATCCTCTGTTCGTTTTTGGAGTCTTCCCAATCTTCTGAGTTCCCGGTGCTCTTGGCCACTTTATAGGCTGTCTCTTTTCCTGGGATACATTTCCTGAGTTCCTTCGTCAGCCATGGTTGTCTAAACACACCACCCCCCACCCTCCTCCAAACCCCAGGTGATCTTTCTTTTCTTTAGGATGTACCTCTGTACTGTGCCTTCAATTACACCCAGAAACTCCTGCCATTGTTGCTCTACTGCCTTCCCCACTAGGCTCTGCTTCCAGTCAGTTTTCGTCAGTTCCTCTCTCATGCCCCTCTCTCATTACCTTTATTTAACTGTAACACCATTAAACCCAATTTTGCCTTCTCTCTTTCGAACTGCAGACTGAACTCTACCATATTATGATCGCTGCCTCCTAAGTGTCCCCTGACTTTAAGATCTTTTATAAAGTATGGCTCCAGAATAGCCTGCTCCCTTGTGGGCTCCATCATAAGCTGTTCCAAAAAGTCATCCTGTAAGCATTCCATGAATTCCCTTTCTTGGATCCACCGGCAAAATTATTCACCCAGTCCATTTGCATATTGAAGTGCCCCATGATCACCGTGACCTGATCTTTCTGACATGCCCTATCTATTTTCTGGTACATCTTGCACCCCTGGCCCTGACCACTGGTTAGGAGGTCTGTACATAACCCCCATTATGGTTTTTTGCCTTTGTGGTTCCTCAACTCCACCCACACAGACTCCACATCATCTGACCCTATATCATTTAATGCCAAAGATTTAATTTCATTCTTAACTAACAGAGCAACCCCACCCCCTTTGTCCACCTCCTTGTCTTTTCGATAAGTTGCAAATCCTTGGATGTTTAACTGCCAGTCCTGAACCCCCTGCAACCACATCTCTGTGATACCTACCACATCATAATCATTTATGATGATTTGTGCTGTTAATTCATCTGCTTTATTTCGAATGCTTCGAGCATTTACCTTAATGCTAGTTTGCTTATCCTCATGATTTCCATCACCTCTACCTAAGTTATCCTTCCTTTTTGCTTCATTCCTAGTCTGTCTTAAATCCTGCACACATGCTAACCTGCTGCTTAACTTTCTACTTGACTCCATACTCCCTGTTGCTTTCCTGTTTTACTTCTTACACCTACTATTCACCACGAAACTCCTGCCTTTGACTTTTCAAAATGCAAGACCTCACCCTTACCTATATTAAAGTCCATTTGCCATTTCTCGACCCATTTCCCCAGCTGATTAAGGCCCTGCTGCAATTTCTGATAACCTTCCTCACTGCCCATGATACCTCCTATATTACTGTCATCTGCAAACTTACTATTCATGCCTTACACATTTTCATCCAAATCATAGATATAAATAATGAACAGCAATGGGCCCAGCACCGACCCGAGGCAGTTCACCAGTCACAGGCCTCCAGTCCAAAAGGATTCTTCCACTATTACCCTTTGCTTCCTACCATCAAGCCAATTTGCCAGCTCCCCCTGGATTCCATGCGTTCTAACCTTCCAGAGCAGCCTACCATGTGGAATCATATCAAAGGCCTTACTGAAATCCACATAGACTAGGTCTACTGCCCTGCCCTCATCAACCTTCCTGGTTACTTCAAAAAATTCTTAAATTTGTGAGGCATGATCCCACTCACAAAGCCATGATGACTACTCCTAATCAAACCTGTCTTTCCAAACGTGTATATATATCTTCAAATCTTTTCAAGTAACTAACCTACCACAGATGTTAGGCTACTGGTCTATAGTTCCCACATTTTCCTTTGCAGCCTTTCTTGAATAAGAGCACAACACTCACTACCCTCCAGTTTTCCAGGACTAATGGCTAATGATGCAAAAATATCAGCCAGGGCCCTGACAATGTCTTCTCTAACCTTTTGAGGAGAAAACTGCAACCCAATAATCAGCAACTTGAGAAGGAACTGCCCTCCAACAGCCAGCAATTTGAGTAGAGGTCAATCTGTACCCTAACAGTCAGAAATTTGAGGAGAGGAAAAACTATAGCTAAACAGTTAGCAACTTGTGCACCCACCTGACTTTGTTGCATCTGCTGATATGGGCTGTTGAAAAGGAACGTGCCAAACAAGGGAATCCGCAAGCTATCATATAAGACAGTCAGATAGGTTTCAGTGAATTCAAATGCAGCTGGAAATTGTTGCAGTAGCTGCCAAACACAGTCCAGGAACAGCAGGAACAGGGGAGACTGGAGTACATAGTAAAACAGTCTTAGCTTGAATACATCCATATCTAAATTAAGACATCACAGCAAACGGTCTCACTCCCAATATTCAAATGGTACAGGCATGTTTCTTTACAGCAACAATAATCTCAAGAGCAACCAAAAGAATCAGCAGAATTTCTAAACAGTATCAGCAAAATGTTAAGGCAGCTAGAGAGTTTCCCATATGAAGCCACATTAAAATTCAACCCACGACTTAAAATGTAATTATTGACAATAGCAGAAGATTAAAGCCGCTGAAACTACAAAGTGGTTGATTAGTTCGCAAGCTGACCAACTCCCAGCACAGCTTTACTGCACTATGCCATATCATTAACTGAAAGTTCTAATTTTAAAGTAACAAGTGAGTGCAAGGTAATCCTCACCTCATGTTTCTCAGACTCTCCAAGATGGTTACAACGATCCAAAAAGCGGTAACCAGCCACAACCCATTCCTTCTGGATTAGGCTTTGAAATCCCAGTATGGTGCGAAAATGAGGATCCAACATCACCTGCATTATTGAGGCTATCACACAGTTCAGATCTCTTCCTTCCTCCTCTGATGAAGAAACACACAGTCAACATCCATTGAAATGCAGCTGTGAATTCAGAGCAGCTAAGAGAGAACATGCAGCTTCTTTCACAGGATTCAAATACTTAGAGGTGGAAATTGGATCTAGCAGCAAAAAGGATTAACTAAGACAAGTGTTAGGAAGAGTGGATCATTCAGCTCCTCCAACCTGCTCTGACATTCAATATGATCACGGCTGATGTGGCTGTGGCCTCAACTCCACTTTCCCGATTATACCAATAACCACAGATCTCTTGTTGACCTAAAATCTCTCTAACTTGGCCTTGAATATATTCATTGATCCTGCTCCCACTTCTCTCTGGAGAAGGAAATTCCACAGACCAATGACCGTCAATAAGAATCTCAGCCTTAATTCCTTAACTTTTAAACTTTACCCCAGATTTTAGATTGACCAGTTACTTAAGCAACCAAGTTGCAGTTACCCAATGGCAGGCTACACCGGAGAGTTAAGTTGCTTCCTCCTTTACTACAAAATATGGAATACCAGAATCTGCAGAAACTGAACACTGCATTGCATTCAGGATAAGGCTTGCACTAGCACAGCAAACATTTATCATTAATAGCTTGAAAAAGTTAATACTCACCATGAATGATGACAGAAATATTCTCACTATACATCCACTGTGCAAGTTCTGCAGAGTGTTTTAAGAACAGTCTATGAAGAGAGAAAGAAAACATTAAGTGAGCACTCAAAACAAGTATTTCCATTTATTCCTTCTCTCCTTCCATTCCTGACAATATTTAACTACAATTAATATGATTCTATGGGTTCCTGTCTGTGCTGTGGCACAACTTCCATGGGCACAATAAGATTCTTAAAGGACTTCACAGGGTAAATGCTGAAAGGATGTTTCTCCTCATAGGAGAGTTTAGGACCAGAGAGTATAGTCACAGAATAAACGGCAGCAATTTAAAGTTGAGACAAGAAATTTGTTCTCTCAGAAGGTTAGGAGTCTTTGGAATTCCTCACCACTGAGAGCTGTGGGGGCAGAGTTCTATTGTACATTTAAGGTTAAAATAGATATTAATCAGTAGGGGAATTGATAGTTATGGAGAAAGGTCAGGAAAATGGACATGAGGAATGTCAATCAGCCATCCTTGGAATTCAACGGAGACATTATAAGCAAGGTGGACAATGGGGACCCAGTTGATGTGGTGTTCCTAGATTTCCAAAAGGCCTTCGACAAGGTGCCGCACAAGAGGCAGCTGCATAGGGATGCATGGCTTTAGGGGATTGGTTGACTAACAGGAAACAAAGAGTAGGGATAAATTAGTGCTATTCTGGTTGGCAGTGACTCGTGGTGTGACTCAGGGATCGGTGTTGGGACCGCCATTATTTACAATTTATGTAGATGATTCGGAGTGAGGGACCATGTGTAGTGTGTCAAAATTTGCAGATGATACTAAGATGAGTGGCAAAGTGTGCAGAGGACTTTGAAACTTTGCAGAGGAATATAGATACATTGAGTGAGTGGGCAAAGGTCTGGCAGATGGAATACAATGTTAATAAATGTGAAGTCATCAATTTTGGTAGGATTAATAGTAAAAAGGGCTACTACTTGAATGGTAAACAGTTGTAGAATGCTACGATGAGGGGGGCCTGGGTGTCCTTGTGCATGAATCTCAGGTTGGTCTGCAGGTACAACAGGTAATTAGGAAGGCAAATAGAATTTTGTTCTTCATTGTGAAAGGGATTGAGTTTAAAAGCAGGGAGGTTATGTTGCAGCTGTAACAGGGTGCTAGTGAGGCCATACCTGAAGTACTGCATGCAGTTTTGGCTCCCTTACTTGAGAAAGGATTACTGGCACTAGAGGGGGTTCACTAAATTGATTCGAGAATGGAGGGGGTTGGCTTATGAGAAACTGAGTAGACTGGGATTACATTCACTGGAATTCAGAAGATTGGGGGGGGGGGGGGAATCTTATAGAAACATATAAAATTATGTAGGGAGTAGGTAAGATAAAAGTAGAGAGGATGTTTCCACTGGCAGGTGAAGTTCGGACAAGATGGTATAGCCTCAAGTTTAGAGGGAGCAGATTTCGGACTGAATTTAGAAGGAACTTCTTCACCCAGAAGGTTGCTCATCTAGGGAATTCCCTGCCCAGTGAAGCAGTTGATGCTACTTCAGTAAACGTTTTTAAAAGGTAAGGTAGATATTTTTTGAACAATAAAGGAATTAAGGGACATGGTGAGAGCTCTGGTAAGTGGATCTGAGTCCACGAAAAGATCAGCCATGATCTTACTGAATGGCAGAGCAGGCTCGAAGGGCCAGACAGCCTACTCCTGCTCCTCGCTCTTATGTTCTTATCCAATTGAATTACAGAGCACACCTTACAGCCAAACAGCCTACTCCTGTTCCTATTTCTTAGTTTTATTAGCAAAGGTTCCATTAGACACCTACCCCTCACCAGGGTCCAGTCGCTGAGGACACTGACTCGTGATGGGGTACAGGTTCTGCATGCATAAACCTGAGCAATGCTTAGGAGTACTGCGGATGCTGACTTGTGCTAGAATCTGAATGCCATATGCAGGGATGTAGAGCTAAGATAGAGTTCAGCCATGATCTAACTACAAAGCTAAATGGCCTTACGTGCAGAATGCTTCAAGATGTGCAAAACCTGGAGCAGTAAAAGAAAAATCTCAGGTGTTCAAAACTGAACTGCAGCCCTTCACTAACATGACTAGAGAAACTGGAAATATCCTCGTGTAGGGTTTCTCTTCTTGCAGCACGTTCCTACCTGATATACTCCAGCCACCGGGTGTTTTCCAATAAGGACAGCCACTTCTCATCTGTTTCTTCAAATAAATCTACAGTGAGGCAGATTACATTCACGTGATTATTTGCTACTTAATTCAAAAGGTTGATGACTCTTGCAAATGTTTGGAAGTAAGGTGTTTTCTGGTAAATGAAATTGCTAATATCTAACTCAGTTCTACAATGAAGCTCAACATGCAGTCACTGCATCAAATAATCAGCTCACTTTTAATGTCAATAAAATCGTTGTCCTTTTACAAGATCAGGAGTGGCAGGAGGGGAACGGAGTTAAGAGATAGGTAGAAGAAATAAAGTAAGACTACACAGCCATAGTGAGAGGACTAGATAAGTTGATCAAAGGGTTGGTCACAATAATCAGGTTTTGTTGAAGTCTTTTAAAGATGGGAAAGTTTTTTGGGTGAGGGGGAGCAAAGAGTTCAGAGAGAATGAGAAAAAGTTTAAGGAGGGTAGAGTTTGGGGAGAAAAAAAATAGAAAAACACAGGGTCAGCCTAAACTGGAACTGGTCAGAGACACATGGAGGGGGGGGGGGGGGGGGGGGGGAAGAGAGGAGAGAGAGAAAGTGAGAGCGAGACAGACAGACAGAAAGAGCAAGACAGAGAGAGAGCAAGAGAGAAAAATGCATCTGCCTACACCAGTTCAGGGATCAACAGAAATATTCATGTTATTGCCTAACTTCCCTAAACCAGTCAGTCAGTGAAGCAGTGCCACACCAATACGGAAACTAAGGGAAATGCAAACAAATTCCCTGCTCCAACACAATCACACAAAAATATAAAGTCTTACCAAACTTGGTCAGTAAAGCACACACAAGTAATAAACAATATTGGAAAGTCCTGAATCGCACCTCACCATTAATGCACAGTTGCTTGAGTCTCATCAATGCTGCCTGCACCTCTGATATATTTGGCAAGCTCTTATCCAAATCAGATTTAAATACTTCACTCTTGTCTGGATGACTCTGTGCTATTGCCTTGAGGATCCTATTTAAAGGGAAAATAGTTAAGCAGGTAGCACTCTGCTCAAGACAGACAAAATGCATTTATTTTCCAAGCAGTAGACATTTCTGCTACATTCCAACAATAATGTTGCCGACTTTGCTAACACATAAGCAGCAAAAATACTGCCATCCCAGTGAGAACCAGCACCCATAGGAATGATGCCCCAGTGACAGCCAGCACCTGTTGGGAAAGGCAATGGCCTAGCGGTATTATCATTAGAATTTTGGGGCCGCACGGTGGCTCAGTGGTTAGCACTGCTACCTCACAGCACCAGGATCCCAGGTTCAATTCCAGCCTCGGGTGACTATATGTGAAGTATGCACATTCTCCCTGTATCTGCCTGGGTTTCCTCCGGGTGCTCCGGTTTCCTCCCACACTCTAAAGATGCAGTTCAGGTGAACTGGCCATGCTAAGTTGCCCATAGTGTTAGGTGCATTAGTTAGAGGGGAAATGGGTCTGGGTGGGTTACTCTTCGGAGGGTCAGAATGGATTGGTTGGGCTGAAGTGCCTGTTTCCGCACTGCAGGGAATCTATTCTAAACTGTGTCCCACTGAGAGTCAGTGTCGGCTATATGTACATTGACTTAACTATGTATATAACAAAAAAAAAATTGCAAAAGCATACTAAAACCTGAAATCTATGAAACTTTGACTCAGTTCTAAGGAACAGTGTTTGAAACTGAAGCAAATGAGCGTGCATAAGTTCAGGAAAACCCAATGAAGAAATGGACGTTGTGGTTATTGTTGACTTATTTGAAATAATTGGATCATGTTGAAAATTAATCATCTGTGCTGTTCTGCGGGTATAGAGAGAGTTATTGTCTTCTTACCTTGTGTTGTGTTTTCTCAGCTTTGGCCCGGGTTTAATGTTGGCCATTCTCACCAGGGAACTGCCAGTCCAGTGATGCCAGCACCACATCTGCAAATAATTAGACAAAACCAAACTTTTCAAGTCAATCACAATTCCTTCAAACATGCAGCACTCTCAAACTGCAATCATTTCACAAACAGTAAACTGTGCTCATCGTCATATGCAAAGTTCTCCTGCTTTAATAAAAGGTTTGACAATTCAGTTACTTTACAAACTGAAGGAGGAGCTATTTATTTGGATTTGAATTACAGGCCTCACACATGCAGAGTCACTGAGAGAAAAACATTTTCAATTGAGGATAATAAAACAAAGATGAAGAAGGGTCGCCAGACTCGAAACGTTAACTTTGTTTTCTTCCCAAAGATGATGCCAGATCTGCTAGCAATTTCTGTTTTTGTTTCAGATCTTCATTCCAGATCTTCCCTCCACCTCTCCCTAGACACTTCCCATGGACCAAGTGCCTGCATCAAAGTACATTTTGTCAGAACAATCGCCATATTTCAGATCAGAATTTTCTGACTGAATTTCCAAATCTTACTAACCTCTCAGACTGATCAGTACACATTAACCTGCAGTATAAATACTGTTTGAAGGAGCTCACTCCTTGATATGTTGTACTGTGCTCCATACTCTCCTTCAAACTGGAGATCTGGATGCTACTGTAAAACAAAGGCTTGTGAACTAAAAATGCAGCAAGCACCCACCGGGATTCGGTCACCGTTGAAAGAAGGAACCAACTGTTTCAAGTCTTCATCCGCCAGAGAAGAGGGTACAACAAAGTACTCTGGAAGGCTATAAACACAACTGGATTAACATAATAGCATGGTTCGCAAAGCATATGCTTCTTTCAACTCTACAATGAGAACAATAAAGGAAATAACCCGGATTATCACCCATTCTCCCTGATGCCCAGCTTCTTATTAAATCATGCTCTTTAAATCACACTGAAATACAATCACATTTCACATTGACACACTTCTCCATGCCACAGTCCATGTTTTTTAAGTTTGCCTACCTTGTGGAAGTGGCATAGTGCTCATTGACAGAACAAACTCTCCACTCCGATGCCCCTGTCCGCTTTATCTCCCTATCCCAGTCAGAGTAGGTTTCAAACAGTGAGGTCTGCAATCCATCCAATTCCAAGTCTGTTCCATTGACCTTGTTAACTAAGAGAAGATGATCATGGCTTAGAGACTTTTACATCAGAGACGGGAATCTGTAACTGTAATCAAGCATTGATACCAGATCAAGCTATTCCCCAACCACACATAGCAGCTTTACAAAAAAAATTCTTCTCATGATAAGAGAGAGTTGCTCTTTTGTTCCAGTTCCTACGCTGACCACATTTTGAAGTGTAAGGCACAAATTTAGCATCAGTGCTGGGAAACCATTGGAAAACATTCTGAGGGACAGAAATTTTAATCTCAATTTAGAGGAGAAAGTGAGGGCTGCAGATGCTGGAGATCAGAGCTGAAAATGTGTTGCTGGAAAAGAAGAATTAATCAAGGAGAAACAGCATTGCTTTGAGAGGGGGCGATCATGCCTGACAGGTTTGGTTGAGTTTATTGAAGTAACTGGGTGTGTGAATGATAGTATTGCAGTGGATATCATCTATATAGACTATGGCAGACCATAGATGTAGATAGCTTCCCAGTGGAGATCATGAAGAGCACGAGATTTCTTGGTGTACACCTGGTGCAGAATCTCACCTGGACCCTCAACACCAGCTCCATAGACAAGAAAGCAATGAGCATCTCTGCTTTTGATGCAAGTTGAGGAAAGCCCACCTCCCACCCCCAATCCTCACCACATTCTACAATGGGTTCATTGATAGTACCCTCAGCTGCTGCATCACTGCCTGGTTCGGGAACTGCACCATCTTGGATTGTAAGACCCTGCAACGGAGTGTGAGATGATCATCGGGGTCTCTCTTTCCCCCCCCCTACATTCGGACCACACGCTGAATCTGAAAGGCTAAGAGCATTGTGGAAGACCCCACATAACCCTCACTCAAACTCTTTTCCCTCCTGCCATCTGGCAGAAGATACCAGAGCATTCAGTCTCTCACGGCCAGACTGCGCAATAGTTTCTTCCTGCAAACCATCAGGCTCCTTAACACAGTATTAATCGGACTCTTTCCCATCTGAAATTCAATGCATGACTTCGAAATGCTGCTGGAAAAGTGTTTATTATTTATCATACTTCTATTACAGTGTAACTTGTGTGTTTTGCACTTCTTATGCACTTTATGTCATGTATGCGTGTGTAGTTTGTGCTGTCCATGTAACAGCTATGGTCTTGAAAGAACGCTGTCGCATTTTTACTGTATCAGTTGTATATGACAAATAAAAAGCTACTCTACTCTAATGTTTTTGACAAGGTTCTACATAACAGACTAGTCAAGAAGGCAAAAGCCCATAGAATTTAACGAAATTTGCAAATTGGATCAAAATTGGTTTACTGAGTGTAGGCCAAAGGGTGTTTTTGTGACTGGTAGCCTGAGTCCAGAGTTGTGGACCAGTGCCAGGGATTTGGTGCCAAGTCCTTTGCTGTCTTGTAGTGTACACGAATGATCTGGTCAGGAATGTGAGGGGTTTGATCAGTAAGTTTGCAATGCCACAAAAAATTAGTAATGTGGTAAACAGCAAACTGGAAAGCCTTGAAGTAAAGGATGTTATAGACTGGCTGGTCAGATGGACTGAAGAGTCAAATGGAATTTAATCACAATAAGTGTGAAGTGGTGTATTTTGGAGAACTAACAGAGAAACATATGTTGAATGGTAGGATCACAGGAAAGGATCAGAAGGACATTAGTGTGCATGCCCATTGATTCTTGAAAGTGGCAGGACAAGTGGATAAGATGGTTAAGGAGGCATATAGTAAACTTGCCTTTGTCAGACAAGGCACTGAGCAGGTAAGTAATGAAGAAACTGTATGCAATGTGTGGCATTGTCATCCATTTTGAGGTGTACAAAACAATGAGGCTCATAAATAGGGAAAAGATTTTCCCCTCAGTAAAGGGTCAATTACCTAGAAGGCATGGGTTGAACATTATGGCCTAGAGGTCTAGAGAGGATTTAAAGGAAAAATGTATCAAGGCAGAAACATAAAAATTTTTACATGATTGCTTGATATACCATAACATAAAAGGCGATGGTATAGGGAACCAGGACTAGAGGGGATAGGGGTTTGTTGACCATCACAGACATTCTGCCAAAAGGCGTTTTTCAATGGTCTAAGACTAAGACTCATTACAGCGCCTGACCTGCACAGCTCAGTTGCTCACTGCACTTCCCATAACAGGCTGGGAAAGGGGTTTTGGGAAACCTGCTTACTCAGCAAATGGAATTGTTGTCAAATACAATCTACTTGATAGAAGATGAGATTCACTGAAGTAGTTAGACTGACTGAGGGCAAACTACATCAAAACAGTACAATGTCTGCAATGCACTGGCATTCTCACTGCCTTACCTGAATTCTGGCATTTTTCCCTGGCATATGCAAACCCAAACAGCAGCTGGAGATCTTTCGGCTGAGAGTAATGTGCAATCACAAGACAGATCTGGAACAAAAGAGGAATCCAAAGTTAAGTCCGCAGAAACTGAACCTCTTTCTCACCAACAGCACAGCTGTAAGGAAAGAGCTTCACAATTTGGCCTAAACTCTCTCCAACCATCACAATTATAACTCCAACATCATCATTCAAAGGAGCTTAGATGTTAGAGAAAACAATAAGCTGCAAAAAGCGTGTCCTCTAGGTTTCATCAGGATCTAGCTTGATTCTTCTCCTGGTCCAATAGCATTTCTAACTCACAATAAGTTCTATCCATCAATCACACCTCTGCTTGCCCTACCTAATATCCTTATCCCATCCAGCAGCAAATTAAATTCAAAATTCTCATCCTTTGCTTCAAAACCCTCCATAGCATCAACCCTTCCTATCTTAGCAGTTCCCTCCAGCCCCAAGCCTCCGAGATCTTTGTGCTCATCAACTTTAGACTTTGAACATTCCTAATTTAAACTGTGCCATGACTGATGCTTTGCATGCAGCTGCCCAAATCCTAAGCTCTGGAATTCCCTCCATAAAACTCATCACTTCTCTCCCTATCTTTAAGACGTTTCTTTTAAAACTTACTATTTTTAAACAAACTTTTTGTCACCTGCCCTCCTACTTCCTTGTGGTTCAAAGATAAGCTCTTTCAGATAATCCAGTAAAATACTTTATGATATCTAACCACATTAAAAGGTGCTCTAGAAGTAAATTGTTGCAGATGTCAGAACACCCAGCATCCAAGATAGATGGCACCTTACCACTATTTCTGTTCTGTATCAGTCTACTAGACTCTCAATGTCAAGTTTACATCCCATTCTTTTGCAGTTAACCCTCAAAACTTGGTATTTAATATCAGTGCAATCCCTCCTCCTTCAAAATATGCAGACAAAATCATACAGCTTCAGTTCATCATAGCGATAGTGGCTCTACGGTAAAGTTAGTTCTCAGTCCATAATCACATGGCAATCCAGTTTGGTAATTTTATGGAATACAAGGCATTTTAAGTAGAATAGTGTTGAGAAAAATAAACAGTAGAGGCAGTGCTCCCATTTAGAGGAGTGCACTCAACATTCCCACTGGCCATGGGCAGGATTTCAGTTTTGAATTATATATTCCAACACACCGACCGAAAATAACTGAGCTGCAAAAAAATGACTCATGCTTAGCGGTAACCAATCAGCTGCCCTTCACCATCCAATGATGCTACCTCTTGCAGGGAGTCTCAGGTACCTCATTCCAGTAGCCACTGGACAGTTCGCAACAATATGACATTCACTCGGGGACAGAGAGGCCTAATCCTACCATAATCTAATGTACAATTTTCAGCAGGGATCACAGAACAGTAATGACAATCCTAACTAATTCTACTTTCTTCCCCTCTCACCCATACTTTGAAAACTAAGGAAGCCCCTGCTTCGTGGTTCTGCAGGTTTTTGAAAGTTACGTTTCCATAATCATCCAGCAAATGCCTTGCTTAGGAATGTTCAGCAAACACTAAAGAAAAGCTAATATTTCAGTATGTGTTTTCATCCACTTTGACCACCTTCTCCACAAATGCAGTCACGATGAAGAAAGGTCAATTAGTCACAGCCTGCAAGTAAACAGTTAAAAGTGAACACTAGAATGGAGGCCTCCTGTCACAGTAGCAATTCCTGACATGCACAAAGAGCTTTTTATGTATAGCACATGATCACTCCTCCACTACTCCAGGCTCTTTCAGTTTTATTATACATACAATACAATCACTGCCATTCATCAAGAGAACAGCTACACATCAAGACAGGAGAGCCCTGTTTTGACTGCCAGGTCTCCATTTTCATTCTTGTCAATTACTTCATCTACTTGGTTTGTACAATCACTATCCAAGGCCACACAGTGCCCATCACACCCAGGTACTATTCACCTTTCTGGCTGATTCTGGAACAGACTCATCAAAACGGAAGCGAATGATACGGAAATCCTTGCAGTAGATGATCAGCTCAGTAGGTTTAAACTTCAGGCGCTGATTAGGCCCCAAAACCTTCCTCTTCTTCCTCTCATCATTCACTGGATGAAGAAAAGGTGGGATGTTAAACGCACAGGTGGTTAGAGCCAACTCCACTGAACCCCTCTTTCAAAGACAGACAGGTCAAGTGAAAAATACATGACACATACCTGCAATTTTATATGGCCTACTTTTTTGAATAAAAGCAACAAGCAGCAGCTCCTCTGAGAATGTACAGACTTCATTCAATGTCTGCAGTTGTCTTTTCCATTTAAGAGAAGCAAGTTTCCAAAAGCATATGAATTGCCAAACAGAAAGTACATTTTCTTGTACTTTAATTTAGTCGAAAACCTACATTTATTTCATACTTCACAATTCTTAACCTGATTCTATTTAGTACCAACACATTCTGTATACAACAGCACAAAGGGTGAAAGATCATGACTTACAATACCGGCTAACATCAAGGACCAAAGCAGCCTTGGAGAAGAGGGAAATCTGGAGCAACAGTCTTGGTAAGACCATGCTTGGGCTTTCAAAGGCTGTGGATTTTGAGCGAAAAGGAGACTGGGGAAGATGAGACACGAGAAGTGAGTGCGATGTTAAAAAGCTGCACAATGAAGACTTCTTTTAACGTAGAAAGGAAGGTGAGGAACAGTATATGGAAAACAGCTGTTTAAGAGGCTGAAAAGGGTATGCAAATGCAGATGGAGCAATGTAATTGTGAGGAAAAAAACCTGGAAGCATGATAGAATTCTAAAAGTGACACCAAGTATAAGGATGAGATTAAAAGGACCTGCATTCCCTCCACAGCTGATAGCAATCCACTGGCCTGCAGGGCACTGAGCCCCAGATCCTAACATTCCAAGACCCCATTCCTCCTGGGCAAACCTGCATTTGAAGGATTTTAGTTTATTCGTTCAAGAGAAAAGAGTATTCTGCTTTGGCTAACATTTATTGCTAATCCCTAACTGCCCTGAAAAGTTGGTGATTTGCTGCCTCTTGAACCACTGCAGTGTTTGGCACTTAGGGACCCCAGGGTGTTTTAAAGGAGGGAGTTTTGGGGCTTGGACCCAGTGTCACTTAAGAACAACGATATATTTCCAAATCAGGATTGCTGTGAGACTTTAAAGGGGAATTTGCAGGTGCTGGAGTTCCCATGGATCTGCTGCTCTCGTCTGTTTAGGTGGCAGATTTGGAAGGAGCCTGAGTAGGTTACTGCATTATATCTTCAAGGTGCTACACACTGCTGCTGTTTTGTAGGGATCCTTGATACCACACTCAGGCAAACGTTGTGCGCTGTCAGCCTCAGCAGCCAAGTGATTCGGGTGGAGCCGGGGAGAGGGGAAGATGCAGTGAGAGAGAGAGAGCGCGAGCGAGAGCGAGAGCGAGAAAGAAAATAAAAGAGAGAAATAGTGGTGGTTGCACCCGAGAGTCACCATGCCTCAGGTGAGAGGAGAGGTTGAGATGGACAGTCCTTCATGACTTACCTGAGCAGAATGTGTGACAACATCTTGCATTGGTTTACTGATGATCGAGAGTGGACTGAGGGTTGGAGGGAGTCTAATTGAATGGGTTGGATTTGTCCTGCTTTGTATGGACAGGACATACCTAGTAAATCTTCCACATTGTTAGGTAGGTAACATATTGCAGTTGTACTGGAACAGCTTAGCTAGGGGCAAGGCTTGTTCTAGAGCACAGGTTTTCAGTACAATTCTGGGATGTCATATGGGCCCAGAGCACCCAATGTTTTCAGCCATTTCTTGATATTTGTGGAGTGAATCAAGTTGGTTAAAGACTGTTTTGTGATGTTGGGAACCTCTGGAGGAGGCCAGGATGCATCGTTCATTTGACACTTCTGGCTGAAGATGGATGCAAATGGGTTAGCCTGATCTTTAGTGTTCATGTGCTGGGCTTCCCCACTGTTGAGGATGGGGATATTTGTGAAGCTCCACCTCTTGTTGGCTATTTAATTGCTCACCACCATCACAACTAGATGTAGCAGGACTGAGGGTATGGATCTGGTCAACTGGTTGTGATATTGCTTAGCTGCATCTATTGCATACTATTTATGTGGTTTAGAATGGAGGTAGTCCCATTTGGTAGCTTCACCAGATTAACACATTTTTATGTATGCCTGATGCTGCTGCTGGCCTACCTTCCTTCACTCTTCATTGATTCAACTCAATGATAATAATAGAGCAGGGGATGCCAAGTCATGGCAATAAATATAACTGCTGATGATGAGTGCCTGGTATTGAGTCGCTGGATCAGTTTGAAATCTATCCCATTAGCAAAGTGATAGGACAACATTATATATCATCCTTGATATGAAAGTGGAACTGTGATTCCACAATGACTGTGTAATGGTCATGTCTGCTAACACCATTGTGGACAGATGTACCTACAGATTGGTCAGGATGAGGTCAAGTGTATTTTTCCCTGTGTTGCTTCCCTCACCACCTGCCACAGACCCAGTCTGGCAGTTATGCACTATAGGATTGAATCAACTCAGTCAGCAGTGACATTATTGAGCCACTCTCTACGTTGGACAATCAAGTCCCCTGCCCAAAGAACATTCTGTGTCTGTGTCACACGTAGTGCTTTCGCCATGATTTAATCTTCTGATGACTATTAGTTGTTTCTGAATCCAGGTCAAAAACAGAACTTCCTGTGATAACCCAAAAATCAGAGTCTTTAACAATTAATGTGGCCAATAAACACAAGTTTGAGATGACTTGTGACCTAACCTCCTTTATTTATACCCTACAAAAGTTAAATCAGGAGGAACAAAATCAGAAAGCAACTGTAACTCAGTCACAGCCTTGGGCGACTGTGTGGAGTTTGCACATTCTCCCCATGTCTTCATGGGTTTCCTCCGGGTGCTCCAGTTTCCTCCCATAATCCAAAGATGTGCAGGTTAAGTGAATTGACCATTCTAAATTGCCCATAGTATTCAAGGATATGTAAATTAGGTGCATTAGTCAGAGGTAAATGTAGATTAATAGGGTAGGGGAATGGGTTTGGATGAGATAGTCTTCACAGAGTCGTGTGTGGACTTGTTGAGCCTGAAGCACCCATTTCCACACCGCAGAGATTCTATGATTCCTGAAGAGTTACACTCGAAACATTGAGTTCTGTACCTCCTGATACTACCTGGCTTGCTATGTTCTTCCAGCCTCCTGCTTGTCTACTTAGCGAATAACAGAACAGACAAGTGAAGAGAACCAGACCTGCTACAACCTGTTCCACACAGGTGAGAGAGATGTCATGTTCCTCCAACAGCAGGTTTCTGTACTGAAATTTCTGAAATTGAAACAAAGTTAGAATTAATTTCTGCCTCCCTCATAGAACAGTAAGAATGAGTAGCTTTACTCCTTAACAGTTGCAGATATCTAAATCTCAAGACAATTGAGTTGCAGCTTTACAATTTACAGCTACCTGTACTCCCAAGCAGTGTGGCAATAAATCATCAATTGGTACAATATGAACACAATTTATAACTGTAGCGGGAGGAAATCATGTTACATTATCATGTTACACTACCAGGATGGTGCCTGGACTGGAGGGCTTATTTTATGAAGAGAGGTCGACTGAGGTCGGGCTTTTTTCATTGGAGAAAAGGAGGAGGAGGAGAGGGAACCTAATTGAGGTATACAAGATAATGAGAGGCATAGATAGAGTCGATAGCCAGAGACTATTTCCCAGGGCAGAAATGGCTAACACGAGGGGTCATAGTTTTAAGCTGGTTGAAGGAAAGTATAGGATGTCAGAGGCCGGTTCTTTACACAATTTTGAGAGAGCATGGAATGCTTTGCCAGCAGCAGTTGTGGAAGCAAGGTCATTGGGGACATTTAAGAGACTGCTGGACATGCATATGGTCACAGAAATTTGAGGGTGCATATATGAGGATCAATGGTCAGCACAACATCATGGGCTGAAGGGCCTGTTCTGTGCTGTACTCTTCTATGTTCTAAGTATGCGATTCAAAACGCAGAAATCCCTTTTCACTCTCCTCCCTCTCGGCCTTGGACACATGGCCCCAACCTCCGAAACGGCATTGGTGGAGACCAATCTGTAGGTACATCTGTCCACAATGGTGTTGACAGATGTGACCATTACACAGTCATTGTGGAATCACAGTGGCCCGAAACAGGCCTCCAGTGGCTCACTGCAGAGCATGGCGGCAGCTCGTGGTCAGACCATATGGAGGCCCCTACACTAGTCTGCTGCAGAAAACCTTTGGAGAGAGACTGCGATGTTTGTCTTTTTAATTCTGTTTCTTGTTTTTCTGACCTTTGGTTATACTCTGTATAGATGTAAAGTAACGTTTTTCCTTCATTTCTCTATTCTGTAACTCAGGATCGTGCCTAGGTACCTCTGTACCATGGTGGCGCTGTAAGTGACGACTTTAAAACTTTTCACTGTATTCATTTGAGTACATGACAATAAAGTTTTTGTTGCAAACGTTTCGTTCCCTGGCTAGGCGACATCATCAGTGCTTGGGAGCCTCCTGCGAAGCGCTTCTTTGATGTTTCCTCCGGTGTTTATAGTGGTCTGTCCCTGCCGCTTCCGGTTGTCAGTTTCAGCTGTCCGCTGTAGTGGTTGGTATATTGGGTCCAGGTCGATGTGTTTGTTGATGGAGTTTGTGGATGAATGCCATGCCTCTAGGAATTCCCTGGCTGTTCTCTGTCTGGCTTGCCCTATGATAGTAGTGTTGTCCCAGTCGAATTCATGCTGCTTGTTGTCTGCGTGTGGCTATCCTTAGTAGCCACACACGCAGACAACAAGCAACATGAATTCGACTGGGACAACACTACTATCATAGGGCAAGCCAGACAGAGAACAGCCAGGGAATTCCTAGAGGCATGGCATTCATCCACAAACTCCATCAACAAACACATCGACCTGGACCCAATATACCAACCACTACAGCGGACAGCTGAAACTGACAACCGGAAGCGGCAGGGACAGACCACTATAAACACCGGAGGAAACATCAAAGAAGCGCTTCGCAGGAGGCTCCCAAGCACTGATGATGTCGCCTAGCCAGGGGACGAAACATTTGCAACAAAAACTTCCAGCTCGGCGAACAGAACCACAACAACGAGCACCCGAGCTACAAATCTTCGCACAAACTTTGAACATGACAATAAAGCTAATTCAACTCAATTTAAAGTGACCCTGTAATTCTGACCTACCAACTTACCTACACCTGCCACAGAGGACAACCTTTAAGGGACTATAAAGAACATAACAATGAGTCCAAGTATCTTTAGTATTCTATTCTATCACACTGGCTGATAGCGAACTCTTAAAATGCATTTGTTTGAAGCATATTTTGGTCATAATTAATGTAGAAGAAACTTTCCAATGTTATTATTTGGAATTTTCCAAAAAATTCTGTCACGTCAACTGCCTTTAGGTTGTTCACAGTAATGAACTGAGAGGTGATAGACACAGTTTTTCTGCTCCTGTTAAAGAGCTGAGTCTTTTTTCGTTTTCTGAACCTGTCTGGGCATGTGCTTCACCTCAGATAATTGCACCATTTTTAATTTTCCTAAACAGTCCAGATGAATGGAACAATGATTCAAGACAAACCACAAGTAGAAAGCTTTCCTCAGATTGTCCATAAAATATAATCTTCTGTAAACTGTGGGCACCCGGTATAATAATCTCATTGCCATAAATCACGCTGTGCACTACCCAGTATAACACCAACGTTGCTACAGAATACCTGTTACAGCAGTCTCCTTATTAACCTATAACACATCATACAGAATAACACAACATTCTGCTCATTATTATAATTACACACAAAACATTTCTTGTGGCTTGACTGCTTGAGAGAACATGCTGTGCTGTACCCAGATTATGTCATAATGCAAGGTCTGTTATTCTATACTACCTCCCTCCCTCTCCCCATCCCCAATAAGTTAGTTATTCTGCATAAAATCTCATGTTATATAACACACAGTCTGTTACTCTGTATAAAACATTTCTCGTTGGCAGAGATCAGAATGTGAACTAGTCAATAAGCAGCCCCTCATTAATACACACTTAGCTTTATTTTTTACAATACTCTCATGAGGGGAAATTTGGCTATTCACTTATTCCTCCTCCTACCCCAACATATACAATCAGCTATCGATCACAGCACGAAACTCTATATCCTCCTTATACGCTTTCCTCCCAGCACACCTTCAACAGTCTCCCCATTTCAATCTCTGCTCTTGGCTCCCTTAGCCTTGTCTCAAAAGTATCAACTTCTCCCCATTTCAGAACACCAGTTATCAACCCTCTTCTGAAACTACAACAAACTCCAAGATCTCTGAACATCAATCTTTGAAAGAACAATCCAACTAATTCCCTGCCCCAAAAAAATCAAATCACTGCAGATGCTGGAAATCTGAAACAAGCACAGGGTACTGGATAAACTCAGGTTTGTCAACATCTGTGAAATGAGGAAGTTGTGCTTCCTCATAACAGACTTGAAACAGTACTTCTCTCTCCTTAGATGCTGCAAGACCAGTTGAATTCCTCCCAAATTCTGTGTTCATTTGTAGTTTCCTGCCCAGTTCCTTCCCTATAGGATGATATTGTTTTCTTTTTCAATTGTACACCGAAATTTCCTTTTGTAATTAACAGTGAATTTGTTTTCACCATCCTTTCAGGCTGTGCATCATGACTCAATGCAAAACAAAAAGTCTCTTCATCACACCCTCTGGCTCTTTTACCAATTATCTTGCTCGTTACTGGCCCTCTTGTCAGTGGAAATAATTTCTTGTTATTTACTCTATCAATTTTTTTTTACTCTGAAGGCTTATTTAATATCTACATAATCTTTATTGCTTTAAGTATAATAACTCAATTTTCTCCAGTCTAGAATTACATGAAATTGATTTGTCAATTTATTTATGCTTATTAGGAGACAGATATCACTCAAGTCTTGAATATTTACAAGAATGCACAAACCCGAAAAGGTGTCACATCCTTTGTAATGAAGGAGATCTTGAAGTTGGTGCATAGCAATGTCCCAGAGAGATCATGAGCACTTGTGTCCGTAGCAATACATTTTCGGACATTGCTCGTCTCACTCACCACAAGTTCCCCTGAAATAAAACAACTGGAGATTAGAAATACCTCAGTGTCCCACCACATTGGTGATTATGGTTTATATCCCCAGAAATAAAAAGTTATGGTGTCCAGCCCAATATTTCATAACCAACTAATTCCAAACAGGATCCAAATCAAGTCAGAAAAGCTTTGGGGAAAGAATGGGGTCAAGTAAACTTGGGATAACTTGAGATCTGCTATTTTCAATTCTGGTGTTATGTATAGACAATCATGAAAAGAATCAAATACTGGCTTTCAAAAGTCTTTCAAATTCCATTCATCCACCATCTGCATTGGGAACAGTGATAGAGGAGATCATCCAGCCTCTTGAGCCTGATCCAGCTTTCAATAAGATCATGGCTGAACTTCCACATAAATTAATTTGGCAATTTTCCTTTTGTACCTCTAATTTACAAAAAATATCACATTTAATTTTAATTAACAGCATATAGAAAAGTTCCAAATTCCCAGCACCTTGTGTTTCCTAGTTTCACTCCTAAAAGGTCTGATTCTAATTTTGAGACTACCCTCTCGTCAACTCGCTACCAAACCAGCAGAAAGTTTCTCTCCAGCTACAAAATCTGTTCCTCTCAATAGTTTGAAATTTTTGACCAAATCACACCACCTCCACCCCGCTTAACCTTCTAAATTCCAGGGTCACATGCCCAGTTGTGTAATCTTTCTTCCCAATCTAAGCATTGGAATCCAAGTATTATTCCAATAAATCTATACTGCATTCCCTCCAAAGTCAATATATCTTTCTCAAGGTGTTGCGATCACATTGGTTAAAGTAACTCCAGACAGGGTCCACACTTGGCTTTGTAAAGCTGAAATATAACTTCTATTCCATGTGTTTTAGTCATTTGGATATAAAGGTCAGCATTCCATTCACTTTTGATTTTTAATGTTTTATGCCCTGGATCCCCACTGTTGCCAGCTTTTCAGCCTTTAGAAAACAGTTGCTTTATCCTGTTTAAAACCAAAGAAGTGAAGGTTACAAGCTGGTTCTACTGTAACACACCTGGTCAAGAGCTAAAATGCTAACCAAGATGCATTAAATTATCAAAAATAGCTTCAGTCTGCAACTTGACCAGTTTTTTTCAAAAAGTGATGTTGAATGATTAAAAACACTCCAACAAGCAGAGTGAAAATGGTTTAGTTTAAGAACACACACACGAGACATCGACAGAAAATGTCTGATTTAATAAAGAAAAACCATCACTGTACAGTCTGATTGCTCAGAGATTCAATTAACATGTCACTCCATGCTGTGGCTTATAACAGGGCTACAAATGTTCCTACTCAACATGTTTCAGATGGTTATAAGTCAGTTTAAAAAAAAGCGTTTGTGCAGCCATAATCACATCTGCTGCTTCATATCAAAAAATGCAGCCTGGCCAGCAGCTTCAGGTTGTGAAACTGCCTCATTAGTGGTTGCTGGCCCTGTGTTCGAGAATATCAGCCAGTTGTACAGTCAGTTGAAAAGCATAGCCATTAATTTTACACCTAACACCTTCATATGGTGAGGCAGAGACTGCATAGAAATTCCAGTCCATTGATATGGCACTACCTGCCTTGATTAATCCACAGACTAAGCTAAATCCACACTTTGTGCCATTCTAACATCAGTCTGTTTCAGAATTGTTCTTAAATGTCACACAACAAATCAGCATTTTTAAAATCCAATTCAAATATTGACTCTTGCAGCAATTTGATTTTTTCTTGAAAAATCATTTTCACGAAGATTGCATTCTAAAATGGGGGCAGCATGGTGGCTCAGTGGTTAGCACTGCTGCCTCACAGCACCAGGGTCCCAGGTTCGATTCCAGCCTCAGGCAACTGCCTGTGTGGAGTTTGCACATTCTCCCCATGTCTGCATGGCTTTCCTCCGAGTGCTCTGGTTTCCTCCCACAGTCCAAAGATGTGTAAGTCAGGTGAATTGGCCATGCTAAATTGCCCATAGTGTTAGATACATTAGGGTGTCAGAGGGAAATGGGTCTGGGTGGGTTGCTCTTCAGAGGGTCGGTGTAGACTTGTTGGGCCGAAGGGCCTTTTTCCACACTGTAGGAAATCTAAATCTAAAGTTATTCCTAACCAATCTTGTTTACTGAGCCCTGAATCTCCACTGCTTTGGGGAGTTTAATAAGACTCAGTGTGCCTGAAAGATTTCTCTCTTGTATAACAAAAAAAACTCTTCATGAAATTAATGTTTATTGCCAACACACTAGGACAGGCTTGGACTTGTTTCTGATACTGAGCAGCTAAACCACCTGAAATGTTCCAGCAGATCTCTCTCACCAGAACAGTAGGTGGAAATCTGAACATATGTCCCCAATAACAGCTGATTGAAAATCACAAAAACTGAGACTGTAAACATTTTCTGTAGGTTTAAGGGGTAGAAACCAAGGCAGGTAGTTGAAGTTAAGATACAAGTCAACCATGATCTTATTAAATGATACAACAGGTCCAAGGAACTGAATATTCCTGAAGGAGGGCTCCGGCCCAAAACGGCTGTTTTTCTGCTCCTTGGATGCTGCCTAACCTGCTGTGCTTTTCCAGCAACACACTCTCAACTCTGATCTCCAGTGTCTGCAGACCTCACTGTCTCCAAGGGACTGAATAGCCTCCTCATTTTTGCTATCACTGAAAACTATAAAATGGGCACAGTGATGGAAACACCCATCAAAGTTCATCAGACAGACACAAGACGTTGCCAACAGTGCATACACGTGTAAGTAGTTGAGACAGGGTCACAAGACAATTCAATTACGTGGAAAACGTCAGACATTGTACCCAGTCCATCAAAAGCAAAACAAATCAGACATTCAATCACTGCACCAACAGTCAGCAAAAGGCCTAAGCCCTCTTACAGTGTGCAGGAAATATTCATTCTGCCATTTCTTCAACTGTTCATACAACACAAAATACTTGCTTTGTGGTGGGTTAAACAATAAGTTTTGTGTTGAATTATTAAAGCTCATTGCCATGTGAGTCATAGAATCATTACTGTTATCACGAGTGTACCACTGCCTGAAAGTGCTCAGTGTAACTCAGTGGAACACCCGGACATTACCACAGCAATAATGCTGTCAATATATTTTTACTCACCAATGGGATGCAGGTTGGGCCAGCATTAATTGCCCATCCCTACCTGCCCTCAAGAAGGTGCACGTGAGCTACTACTCACTTGTGACTAAATATCTTCATCCATTCAAAATCCAGTTCAGCACAGTTAGCATGGACAGAGCGATTCCACAGTTCATTTTATACCATTGCTGAGTTTTATGGCACAAAAAAACTCCGGTAGAAGCAAATACATTTATGACATGGAAGGAAAGGATTCAATCCATTAGGCCCAAGTCAGCCAACAAGCAACCAGCCAGTTTAGTCCCACATTGAAATACTTCAACCCATAGCCTTGTGGGTTACATCAGAACAACTGCATACCCAGTACCTTTTAAAAAATGAGGTTTTCTGACTCAAACACCCTTTCACCCTGTAAAATCCAGATCATCTCAATTCTTTGAATGAGAACATTGCCCATCACCAGTGCAGCTCTTCAGTAATGACCCGCTGACAATTCCCAAACAGATCTCCCTCCCCCAAGCACTGACCCTCCAACAGCGCAGTGTTCCCTCAGTGATGTCCTTTTAAAATAGAAAAATTGTGTGTATCTTGTTTAATTTGATGATTAGGTTACAGCATTAATGATGATGATTTCCACTGGTGAGACACCGACATGCCCAATCATACTACAGCTGGGTTCCAATGTGACAGCCTTCCAAATTATTGTCCCATCAATAATGACATCTGCTCCCAAAAGAGGAAATTTACACAGCTGTGACAGAATGAGACAACACTTTCTAAAATTATTTAGAAATAAGCTATTTTGTCAAAACTTGCACCCCTACCCATACCAAGGAGTACTCTCTCTCTCTCTTATCCTGTACTATCCTGTGCTCCAGTCTCTCAGACTCAGACCAAAGTAACTGAGACACCTGACAGATTGGTGTGACACTGCTGCTGGAAATAACAGTATGTCCTAATTAGTCACTACAAGATACACAGCATCAATCAAATCTACCTTTAGTCAGATCTGAGACACTGCAGGGAAGTGAAATTCACCCTCCAACTGTGATCAACTGTGACATCGCTGCAAAACTGGAACTTAACGATTGTACAAAAACTGACCCACTGCTGTATCCCAAATGTACATTGGTTCCAAATCAATCTGAGCAACATATACTGGGTCCTAGGGCAATCAGGATCTACTTGAACAGTAAAAGCAACACCTCAATTTTGAAGCTCACTCCCTTGTTTTAATATGCTTCCATCGTTCCTCTCTTTTGCCAAACCATTTTAATGTCGCCTGGTGTTGCTCAATATGAAAGGTTATTCGGCCCATCAAGCTGTTACTGATCCCAGTAACCTCTGATCAAGAACATGGTTCTCCCCAGACTCTGGTCAATAAACTGCCTGACCAGATTCTCACTCAGAAAACATCAAACCCTGGGCACAATCTGCAGCCCAGCCTCAGACAGTAGACCCTCTCTTACCAAGGTGCACACCCACAAGGGAACCTTCGGTCCCTCGCCCCCATAACAGCCCACGTTGAGCTCCCACTTCAGGGGGCCTTTCTCTGGAACTTTTCTCTCCGTTTTCCTTCAAAGTTTCTACCCCGGGCTCAGACTCCTAGCTCTCAGTGCGGCCCTCCCCACTCACCGCCTCCGCGGCCCCGGCTTCGAGTAAAGACTCACCCGGCAACAGCGCGGCCTCACACACCCGGTTCACTTCGGCCCGGCTCGGGAAGGAGCTCTACGGAAAGAAACAGCCGTTACAGCAGACACCGAGAGAGCGACAGAGACCGCGGCCTGACACATCGCACTCAGCCTCACCTCCGCCGGCGGCAGGTAACTCCTGAAACTCGGCCTCGAGCTCTTCATCCCCGAGCCGCGGAACATCCCGAGGGACGGGTGGGAGGGGCGGGGCCTGGTCTGATGGGGGCGGGGCCTGCTGGTGGGGGCGGGGCTTTGGCGGGTGGGCTCTGACGGGGGTGGGACCTGTTGGGGGGGCGGGGGGGTTTATGGGGGTGGGCCAGTGGGGAACTTGGTTCGTGAGAGATGGCAGCAATGATGTGGAGGAGCCAGTGTTGGACTGGGGTGGACAAGTTAAAAATCACCCAACACCAAGGTCTGGGCCAACAGGTTTATTTGGAAGCTGTAGCTTTCAGAGCGCTGCTCCTTCATCAGGTGGGTGTGGAGCGTAAAATCACAAGACACGGAATTTATAGTGAAAGATTACAGTGTCTTGTAACTGAGATTATATATTGAACAAAAGCTAGTGCTTCCAAATAAACCTGTTGGACCATAAATGGGCAGCACGGTGGCACAGTGGTTAGCACTGCTGCCTCACAGCGCCAGAGACCCGGGTTCAATTCCCGACTCAGGCGACTGACTGTGTGGAGTTTGCACATTCTCCCCGTGTCTGCGTGGGTTTCCTCCCACAGTCCAAAGATGTGCAGGTTAGGTGAATTGGCCATGCTAAATTGTCCGTAGTGTTAGGTAAGGGGTAAATGTAGGGGTATGGGTAGTTTGCGCTTCGGCAGGTCGGTGTGGACTTGTTGGGCCGAAGGGCCTATTTCCACACTGTAAAATAATCTAATCTAATAACCTGGTGTTGTGTGATTTTTAACTCAGAAAAGCGGGTCAGTGGTGCAGAGGGGAGGAAAGGCCCAGAGGCAAAGCAGTGTTGTCAAAAGTAGAGTGGGTGGGGCCAGGAAGAGGACAGTGTCAGGGTGGTGGGAGCAGGGCCACTAAGGTTGACCTTTCGGCAAAATGGCTACTGCAGATGCTAGAGATTAGAGTCAAGATTAGAGTGGTGCTGGAAAAGCCCAGCAGGTCAGGATTTCTGAGGAAGAGCCTTTGCCTGAAATGTTTATTTTTCTACTCCTCAGATGCTGCCTGACCTGCTGTGCTTTCCAGCACCACTCTAATCTTGACTTGGCCCTACGAGGGGCTTCCATGAAACCAATGTGGGTACGAACACGGGCAAGGAGCCTTGGGGTTGTGGGAGCATTAACAACATGAACAAGGGAAGGATGTCCTTAGGGCAGAGTCATTGCTGGGACCATGAGGACAACAGGCTGGAAGTACTGCATGGTAAAAACAATGACTGCAGATGCTGGAAACCAGATTCTGGATCAGTGGTGCTGGAAGAGCACAGCAATTCTCGAATGCTGCCTGAATTGCTGTGCTCTTCCAGCACAACTGATCCAGAATCTGGAAGTACTGCATGTCTAGGATAAGATCAGGGAAGGAGTGGATCTAGAGACTAATGAATGGGCTGTGGGTCTAGATCAAGCCCTGGGAAACATCACCCCTCTGATGGTGTGGGATCAACAGGTGAATGGGATTCAGGGCAGACAAAGGAGTTTTTGATGATCTCAAGTGTGTGGTGTGGGTAACCAGCTAAGAGTACATTGGAATAATCACATCTGGACATAACAAAGGAATGAACACAATGTTCTGTAACAGAATAACTCAGATGATGCAAAGTTGGATTCTGTTCCAGAGGTAGAAATAGGTAGGCTTAATGATCACTCAATTGTGTGTTCCAAAGCTCCTCTTGATGTCAAATGTAACACGCAAACTTAGTATGTTGCCAGGGGGAGGGCTGGATTTGATAGCTATTCAACAGTAGATTGGAAGTAATTTCTCTTATCTGGTACTTGATGTTGATGTGCTGTCTTATATTGTTACAAAAGAAGAGATATCCAGAGTGGTGACTGTGACCAAAGGGCAACATGTAGGTGACAAATAGGAAGACAACAAAGAGATTTCTTTGAATATGGTGATAACAATGGAGCAAGAAGAAAAGTCCTTGCATGTGATACAGTAGGATCCCTACAGTGGAGAAGCAGGCCATTCAATCCATTGAGTCCACAGTGACTATCTGAAGAGCATCCCACCCAGACCAATTCCCCTATTCTCTAACCCTGAATTTCCCCTGGGCAATCCACCTAGCCTGCACATCCCTGGACACTATGGGCAATTTACTATGGCCAATCCACCTAACCTGCATGCATATCTTTGGACTGTGGGAGGAAAGTGGAGCACGCTGAGGACACGGGGAGAACATGCAAACTCCTCACGGACAGATGTCCGAGTGTGGAATCAAACCCGGGTCCCTGGAGCTGTAGGGCAGCAGTACTAACCACTGAGCTACCATGCCAAACCAATAGTGGATGACAAGTAGATAAATAAAAATGGAACCAGAACAGAGTAATCACAGCCAGTCAACCAATGGTGGAGAGACATTAGAGATGGATGGTAGAGTCATTAGGTTATAGATTGCAGACTGGTTGAGAAGGTTGACGAAGGGTCACAGTCACATGCAATGTCATTTGACAAGAGCTATCTCTGTACAACAGATGGCAGAGATAAAACCCTGGTTGAAGAATTCAAACCTGGAGTTCTGGGTAAGATGACAACAAATTTAAGTGACAGAAACGCATTCAAAATCTTTGGTGACAAAAGGGACGTTGAAGATGGCACAGCAGTTTGCTAAAATGTTAAGCCAAGCATTACGCTTTGAGGGAGGGATGAGGAATAATAGGTTTCAAGAAGCAAGGGGGAATTGATGAGAATAATGGCTTTAAGGAGAACTGATGTATCAAAGTTGGAGGTGAGCACATAGTTGAGCAAATCAGTAGCTGCAGAAATGTTGTAGTAAATGTTTGGAACTTTGAAAGTGCAGTTTTGAGTTAATTATGGATTGTATCTCCCAGGAGTGGACACAAGAAGAGGTTGAATTGTGGCATAAAAAGGAAATGTAATGGTGAGTGATACAAGGAAGTGATCAGAAATGAGCTGATCTGGGATTAATATGATTGCAGTAGTAAGACTTCAGGAGATGGCAGGGTCAAGGAGTGTCACCATGACTAAGGGTTTACACAATTGAAGAGATTTAACAAGGAAATAAAGACTGTGAATTCAAAGGAGAGAGATAAGGGTTGAAATCTCCAAGAATGAGAAATTGCTCAGTGCAGAGGGAGGCAAACAGGGAAAATATCTCAATTAGAGGATTTTTTAAATGGGGTGTAGAAAGTGAAGATTTTAAACGAGGGCTGAGACGGTGGAACAAGCTGAGATGCTTATAGAAGAAGGCAGTAAGGAGTCAGGCCAGAACAGCAACACTGCCATCACAACAGTATATTGAGATTAGAAATGTAAGGCATAGTCAGGTGAGAGGATTTCACCTTGGTGAGTGTTATCACTTTTCAGACAAGTTTCCATGAAGGCCATGATGTTAATACAAACATCCACAATAAACTAGTGAATGGCAAGAAACTTCTTGACTAGTGATGAGGCATTCTAGGGGAAGATCCGCAGAGAAAGACCAGAAGAGTTCATAGACTTGGCAGTGGGACATGTGAGTAAGAGGGGGAAGAGTTGGCAAGGTCAGTCCCCAGTGGATGGAGGATCAGCAAGTAGAGTATGGAGGATGCTAAGGAGGCACAAAGAAGTGCGGACTTACCAAAAGAGAGTTAAATCTTGAACAGCAGCAAGAGAATCTGGAAGGTCAAAGAGTTTTGAAGAGTTTTGGCCAAATTTTCATTCTTGAGGCATTCAGTGGAAGTTAGGTCTGCCTCAGGTGAAACTTTTCTGTATGACAGGAACATCACTATAGAGGGTCTAGATCAGAGTGGTGCTGGAAAAGCCCAGCAGGTCAGGCAGCATCCGAGGAGCAGGAAAATCAACGTTTCGGGCAAAAGCCTTTCATTTTCCTGCTCCTCGGTTGCTGCCTGACCTGCTGTGGTTTTCCAGCACCACTCTAATCTAGACTCTTGTTTCCAGCATCTGCAGTCCTTATTTTTACCTCAACACTATAGAGGGGGCAAGTGCAGGATGGTGTCAAACTGTTCACCTGGAGATAGATTGGGAGGGCAAGTACCAAGCTGGGCTGCTTAAAAGGCCCATCTCATTCCTCTGGGACACTGCCAGTTTCCTTTAAAGTTAGGCCTTCAAGCCCTCATCCTTCATTCTCACTCCCGCTCCCCCAATACCCCTTCCATGCCTCTCATGCTAATTGATGCTACCATCACTCATGCCCAAAGGCCCTCATAGCCTCCATGACAACTACACCAACCTCACAGTACTTTTAGAAACCATAATCCATGCCAACCAACCTATCACTCTTTATGCTTACAACATTCATGCCAATTCTTCCAGTATCCACCATGGGCAAACATCAAGAGGCATTTTAGGTGAAATAAAGTAAGTTTCTTAATGTATGAATAATGCCCTTCCCCTACCAGCAAAAATTGATCAGAAAGAGGGGCGGGATATCCAAATCAAGTCTTGCCTGCTATTTTTAAAAGGTCTGTGGAATATCAGAGACTCCATGAACATCAAAGCCAAAAGGATATCGGGAAGGCTGCGTGTCCAAAAAGATGAAATTAAAGGAGACCTGAAGACAGGTGACAAAGGGTTAGGTGAGGTGAAGAAAAAAGAAATAAAGAAAAATATGTGGGAACAGAAGAGTTGGAATCATTTCTGGGACAACAGCCAAAATTCATATTTGAGAGGTCACAGGGAAATTTCAAGTTACATAGGACTGGTAGTATAGCAATTTAGGATATACAAACAAGTGACAATAAACAGGGAATGGATAGTAGACAACAGGACAAAGTCCAGAGCTAAGTCAGATGGCACAGATCTCATCGGAAACTTTTCAGAGGGTTTATTTATTGGACCAAGGTTCACAACAGCCTGGTTAAATGTCAGAGATTTTACAGGAATAGTAATGGAAGCAATAGCTAGGGAGCAGCTCACCATGAACACTGTATGCCCATAACACAAAACTGAATTAGAATCAATCACAGTTTAATTAAACATTGTTCACATACAGGAGAGAGGTGGCTTAAAAATGTTAAAGAATTCAGTCATAATAAATCCAACATTTTTATTCTAGTTTTTAAGTTACTGACTAAAACCATGGAAAACAGTGTAGTTTTAAGTGACAATAAGAGTTAAAATATGAAAATGATAAGTACTTTGAGTCACTCTGCACATTGCAGCAAATTACCCACAAATTTGACAACAATAAATTCACTGTATAAACAGAAACAAACTCAGCATGTCTACTACCAGACAGCAAGATCCAGTAGCTGAAGTAGCTGAAACTGACAAAAGTTACTATTGAGTCTAAACAGTTACAGCACATTGTTAGTTCACTCTCAGCGCCTGCAGCACTGGAATTAAGATTTCTGAAAGTATTTTTGAAATAAATCGAGATAAAAGGAAACAAAATTAAAAACAGCTTTAGTAGTTTAACTTACATCCTGAAATAAGGAATCAATAGGAAAAGTAATTCAACATTTTTCTTTATTCTTTCATTGGATGTGGGTGTCACTGGCAAGGCCAACATGTGTTGTCCATTTCTAACTGCCCTTGAATAACCATTTCAAAGGGCATTGAAGAGTCAATCCCTGTTTGCAAGAAAAAAATTTTTTTCTGAATTTCCTTCATTCAAATCCTGTTCATCATCAAATCACACATTGATCAGATTGTTTAGTAATTCTGTTTTAATTAATTGAAGTTGAATTCATTCAAGATCAGATGTTTCCCAGATCTTTGTGGGAGTCTAGGAGCCAGGAACCCCTGGCTGAAATATTTGCATCATCAGTAGCCATGGGTGAGGTGCCGGAAGAGTGCCATTGGCTAATGTAGTGCCATTTTTTTTGAGAAAAGCTGGAAGGAAGAAACAGAGAATACAGACCAGTGAGCCTTACATCAGTGGTGGGTAAGTTGTTGGAAGGGATGCATTTGGAAAGGCAAGGACTGATTAGAGCTAGTTAGCATACCTTTTTGTGTGGGAAAAATTGTGTCTCACTGACTTGATTTGGTTTTTTGAAGACGTGACAAAGAAGATATCAAAATGACAGGCAGGTGGGCAGAGGAGGTGGGGTTGCCTTGTTAGTAAAAACTGAAATTAAACCAATAACAATAAATTAATAGGGTCAGATGATGTAGAATCTGTGTGCGGAGAGTTGAGGAACCGCAAAGGAAAAACAAAGGGGAAATCTACAGGCTTCTAAACAATATTCAAGATTTGGGGCATTAGATACATCAGGAAATAAGAAAGGCAAAGTTACAGTGATCATGGGGGATTTCAATATGTAGGTGGACTGGGAAAATTAGTTTGGTAGTGGATCGCAAGAAATGGAATTTGTGGAATGTCGGAGATGGCTTTTTGGAGCAGCTTGTGGTGGAGCCCACTACGGAAGGCAATACTGGAATTAGTGTTGAGCAATGAGGCAGATTTGATAAGGAAGCTTAAGATGAAGGAACTCTTAGGAGGCAGTGACCATAATTTGATAGAATTTACTCTGCAATTTGAGAGGGAGAAGATGGAATCAGACGCAATGGTATTACAGCTGAATAAAGGCAACTACAGAGGCATGAGGGAGAAGCTGGGTAGAATTGACTGAAAGAGGACCTCAGCAGGAAAGACAGTGGAACAGCAATGGCAGGAGTTTCTGAGAGTAATTCAGGAGACACAGCAGAGATTCATCCCAAGGGAAAAGAAGCATGGTACATGGCTGACTAGGGAAGTCAGGAATAGCATAAAAGCAAAAGAGAAAGCATATAATGTGGCAAAGGGCAGTTGGTAACCAAAAATTGAGAAGGGCTTTAGAGGGTTACAAGGTAGCCAGGGAGGAACTGGAGAATACACTTAGGAGAGCTAGAAGGAGGCATGAAAAAGCATGCGTGAAGAACAAGAGAATGGCAGGAGGGAGGGTAGGGCTGATCAGGGATAGTGGAGGGAACTTGTGTCTGGAGTCGGAGGAGGTAGGGCAGGTCCTTAACGAGTACTTTGTTTCAGTATTCACTATTGAGAGGGACCTTGAAGTTTGTGAGGACAGCATGAAACAGGCTGATAAGCTAGAACTGGATGATGTTAAGATGGAACATGTGCTGAAAATTTTGAAAAACATAAGGATACATTGCTCCCCTTGATCTGACAGGATACACCCAAAGTTACTACAGGAAGTGAGGGAAGAGATTGCTGCACCTTTGGCAATGATCTTTGCATCCTCACTGTCCATCAGTGAAGTGCCAGATGATTGGATGGTGGCAAATGTTATTCCTTTGTTCAAGAAAGAGAACAGGGATAATCCTGGGAATTACAAACTAGTCAGTCTTATGTCTGTGGTGGGCAAATTATTGGAGAAGATTCTGAGAGACATAATTTATGATTAGTTGGAAAACCATAATTTGATTAAAAATAGTCAGCGTGGCTTTGAGAGGGGCAAGTCATGTCTCACAAGCCTTATTGAATTCTTTGAGGAGATGACAAAACATATTGATGAAGGCCGAGCAGTGGATATGTTGTACATGGATTTTAGCGAGGCATTTGATAAGGTTCACCATGGTAGGCTCATTCAGAAAGTAAGGAACATGGGATACAGAGAAATTTGTTATCTGGGTACAGAATTGGCTGACCCATATAAGACAGAGGATGGTAGTAGATGGAGAGTATTCAGCCTGGAGCTCAGTGACCAGTGGTGTTCTGCAGGGATCTGTTCTGGGACCTCTGCTCTTTGTAATTTTTACAAATGTCTTGGATGAGGAAGTGGAAGGTGGGTTAGTAATTTTGCCGATGACATGAAGGTTGGAGGAATGGTAGATAGTGTGGAGGGCTGTTGTAAGTTGCAACAGCATATTGACAGGATGCAGACTGGGCTGATAAGTGGCAGATGGTGATCAACCTGGAAAAGTGTGAAGTGATTCATTTTGAAAGGTCGAATTTGAATACTGAATGCAGGGTTAAAGGCATGTGGAGGAACAGAGGGATCTTGGAGTCCAGATCCATAGACCCATCATAAGTTGCCACCAAGTAGATAAGGTTGTTAAGAAGATGTATGGTGCTTTGGCTTTCAGTAGCAGGGGGATTGAGTTGAAGAGCGGCGAGGTTATACTGCAGCTCTATAGACCCCTGGTTAAACCACACTTGGAATATTGTGTTCAGTTCTGGTTGCGTCAGGATATGGAAGCTTTAGAGAGGGTGCAGAGGAAATTTACCAGAATGCTGCCTGGACTGGAGCGCATGTCTTATGGAGAAAGGTTGAGGGAGCTAGGGCTTTTTTCAGTGGAACGAAGAAGGATTAGAGATGTACAAGATGATGAGAGGCATAGATGGAGTGAACAGTGAGAGACTTTTTTCCAAGGCAGAAATGGCAATCACAAGGGGCATAATTTTAAGGTGATTGGAGGAAGGTTTAGAGGAGATGCAGAGGTAGGTTCTTTGCACAGAGAGTGGTGGGTGCATGGAATGCACTGCCAGTGGTGGCAGTACAGTCAGATACTTTGGGGACATTTAAGCGACTCTCAGATAGCCACATGAATAATAGTAAATTGAAGGGTATGTAGGTTGGTTTGATCTTGGAGTAGGATAAAAGGTCAGCACAACATTGAGGGCTGAAAGGCCTGTACTGTGCTGTACTGTTCTATGTTCTGTGAATGTTGCCAAAGAGACCTAGGGGTGCAGGTGCAGAGTTCGTTGAAGGTGGAGTCGCAGGTACACAGAGTGATAAAGAAAGCGATTCGTATGCTTGCCTTCATTGGTCATAACATTGAGTATAGAAGTTGGGATGTCATGCTGCAAATATACAGGACATTAGGATAGCCACTTTTGGAATACTGTGTACAATTCCAGTCGCTCTTCTATATGAAGGGCGTTGTTAAACTTCAGAGATACAGAAAAGATTTGCAAGGAGAGTTTGAGCAATAGGGAGATGCTAAATATGCTGGGGTTTTTTTCCGTGGAGCTTCAGAGACTGAAGGATGACCTTATAGAGGTTTATAAAATCATGAGGGACAAGGATAGGGTAAATAGCCAAGGTTTTTTTCTAGGGTGGAGGAGTCCAAAACTAGAGGACTTAGGTTAAAGATGAGAGGGAAAGATTATAAAAGGACCTGAGGGGACCTTTCAAGGAGAGGGTGGTGCGTGCATGGAATGAGTTGGCAAAGGAAGTGGTAGAGGCTGGTACAATTACAACATTTAAAAGGCATCTAGATGGGAATAAAAATAGGAAGGATTGAGAGGAAAATGGGCCAAATGCTAGCAAATGGGACTAGGCCAGACTGGGATGTCTGATTGTGCAGAAGGGTCTGTTCCTGAGCGACATGACTTTATAATTCTTGTGAGTTTAAAGACAGTTTTCGTTAGTAGAAAAGATCTTATGTAATTTCTCACATCAAATAGACAACACATACTCATCACCTTGGATGAATTTACAGTGTGACTGAGCTGGAGAATGCAGGAACATTTCTGGCACTTCCACAATTTAGTGCTGTTTATATTAAGGCATTCTGCTTGATTGGCACCCCATCCACCAGGTCAAACATACACTCCCTCCACCACCAGTGCATCGGAGAAACAGTGTGTACATCTCCAAGATGCAAAGCAGCAACTTGCCAAGGTTCATCTTCCAGCACAGAATCTCAACCACTGAGAAAGACAAAGGCAACAGAAGCATGGGACACCACCACCTGCAATTTCAGCTTCAAGTCACCTTTCACTCTAACCTGGGAAATATTACCATTCCTTCAACCTTGACCATTGCTTGACCAACACTCAGGAACTTTATTGCTGGAACAGCACAGCAGGTCAGGCAGCATCCAGGGAACAGGAGATTCGACGTTTCGGGCACAGGCCCTCCTTCCTGAAGAAGGGCCTGTGCCCGAAACGTCGAATCTTCTGTTCCCTGGATGCTGCCTGACCTGCTGTGCTGTTCCAGCAATAAAGTTTCAACTTTGATCTCCAGCATCTGCAGACCTCACTTTCTCCTCGAAGATTTCAACACTCAGGAACTCCTTCCCTAAGAGCACATGAATTAGACAATAGACAATAGGTGCAGGAGTAAGCCATTCTGCCCTTCGAGCCTGCACCACCGTTCCATATGATCATGGCTGATCATCCTTAATCAGTATCCTGTTCCTGCCTTATCTCCATAACCCTTGATTCCCCACTATCCTTGACAGCTCTATCCAACTCTTTCTTAAATGAATCCAGAGACTGGACCTCCACTGCCCTCTGGGGCAGAGCATTCCACACAGTCACCACTCTCTGGGTGAAGAGGTTTCTCCTCATCTCTGTCCTAAATGGTCTACCCTGTATTTTTAAGCTGTGTCCTCTGGTTCGGCACTCACCCATCAGCAGAAACATGTTTCCTGCCTCCACAGTGTCGAATCCTTTAATAATCTTATATGTCTCAAACAGATCCCCTCTCAGTCTTCTAAACTCAAGGGTATACAAGCCCAATCGCTCCAGTCTTTCAATGTAAGGTAATCCCCCCATCCCAGGAATTGACCTCGTGAACCTACGCTGCACTCCCTCAATAGCCAGAATGTCTTTCCTCAAATTTGGAGTTCAGAACTGCACACAGTACTCCAGGTGTGGTCTCAGCAGGGCCCTGTACAGCTGCAGAAGAATTTGCTTCTATACTCAATCCGTCTTGTTATGAAGGCCAGCATACTATTAGCCTTCTTCATTACCTGCTGTACCTGCATGCTTACCTTCATTGACTGGTGTACAAGAACACCCAGATCTCTCTGTACTGCCCCTTTACCTAAATTGATTCCATTTAGGTAGTAATCTGCCTTCCTGTTCTTGTCACCAAAGTGAATAACCATACATTTATCCACATTAAACTGCATCTGCCATGCATCTGACCACTCACCTAACTTGTCCAGGTCACCCTGTAATCTCCTAACATCCTCATCACATTTCACCCACCTTTGTATCATCAGCAAATTTGCTAATGTTATTACTAATACCACCTTCAATATCATTAACATATATTGTAAAAAGCAGCGGTCCCAGCACGGATCCCTGCGGTACCCCACTGGTCACTGCCTGCCATTCCGAAATGGAGCCGTTTATCACTACCCTTTGTTTCCTATCAGCCAACCAATTTTCAATCCAATCCAGTACTTTGCCCCCAATACCATGC
>NC_057749.1:11929958-11969963 GCF_004010195.1 Chiloscyllium plagiosum
TACACAGAAATATCTGTCATTGTTCCTCCACTGTCATCCCTGCTAAGGTATTGCACCATTGAACTTTGGCCAGCTCCTCCCTCATAGCTCTATAGTTCCCTTTATTCAACAGAAATATTGTCACTTCTGATTGTACCCTCTCCCTCTCAAATTGCAGATAGAAGCTTATTGTATTATGGTCACTACTTCCCAATGGCTCCTTCACTTCAAGGTCCCTGACCAATTCTGGTTCGTTGCACAATACCAGATCCAGAATTGCCTTCTCCCTGGTCGGCTCCAGCACCAGCTGTTGTAAGAATCCATCTCTGAGGCACTCCACAAAGTTTCTTTCTTGAGGTCGAATACCATCCTGATTCTCCCAGTCTACCTGCATGTTGAAATCCCCCATAACAACTGTTGTAACATCTTTGCGACAGGCCAATTTCAGCTCCTGATTTAACTTACATCCGACATCCAGACTACTGTTTGGGGGCCTGTAGATAACTCCCAAGAGGGTCTTTTTACCCTTCTTATTTCTCAGCTCTATCCACACTGACTCTACATCCCTTGATTCTCGGTCCCCCCGCGCAAGGGACTGAATATCATCCTTTACCAACATGGCCACCCCACCTCCTCTGCCCGTCAGTCTGTCCTTACGATAGCACGTGTAGCCTTGAATATTTATTTCCCAGGCCCTGTCCACTTGAAGCCACGTCTCAGTTATCCCCACAATATCGTATCTGCCAATTTCCAAAAGAGCTCATCCATCTTATTCCAAATGCTTCGTGCATTCATGTATAGTATTTTTAATTTGTTACTGCCCTCACCCTTCCCATCAACTCCTATTTCACTCAACCTTACAGCATGATCCCTTTCTGAGTTTTCTGCCTCATTGATTCAGTTGTCTTTCTTGACTTCCCTTGTTCTAACTTTCTCTCCAATTTCCTTCTTAAACATCCAGTTTGTCCCCTCCCCCCAATTTGATAGAATGGTTCAATTTTCTTAAGGGAAATGAGGAATGGGCAATAAATGATGGTCTTGCAGCTTTATCCAACTCCTGTGACTTTTTCTTAATTCATTGAATGGGCTCACAGAACAATGGTCACTTAAGAAACACAGGTAATAGGAGCAAGAATGGGTCTCCTGGCTCCTTAAGCCAGCTCTACTAGGGCAGAACTATCAGAAAATTTCTGGTGGCCCTGTATCTTTCCCAGACTGAGGTTAAGATCTTTAGGGAAGAAAGAAGAGAAATCTGTGGAAAAAAGAAATTAAAGATGCCTCAAATATGTGATGAAGATGGCGGATTAAAATTCATCTGATAACAACCAGGATTTTGGGTAAAGGGAGGCTGTGGGAGATCCTTTAGCAAAAGGTCTCGGTGGATTTTTTCTTTGGTCCTGGTGCTCGGCTGCTGCCTGTTCGCCGGGGCTCTCTGTACACCTGGCGGGGCTCACCATATGCCTGGCGCAAATCTTTTGTGCTGAATGCTTGTTTTGGTTTGTTGAAGCTTTCTCCCATCATGGGCACTGTTTTCCTGCAATGTCCATGAAGACTCTTTGACCTCGAGGTGGTGAATCTATCTGGTGTGACTGTTAGAAAGTTCTTAGACTTTGAAACTGTCCTTAGTAGCTCTCCTCTAGAGATACAGGGATCCAAGACATAGCTGGAAGTGTCAGTGTCCTCCTCTGTATCTGTCAGCTCTTGTTTTTGTTCTGCCAGTGTCTCAGGAGAGGATGGTAATGTTTGGGGAGTGGCTTCTTCGACCATTACTTGTTCTTCAGGCAGATTTTTATAAAACTTATGGTCACACTGAGTGACCCATTCTGAAGTCTTTGTAGAAGAGGGTTTGACAGTACGTACATGATCTATAATATAGTCATTGTCTGAACTCTGGATTTCTTCTTGACCAGATACCCTACCTTCTAACCCAATGACAACGCTTCGAGACTTTACCACTGTGGTCTGGCATGCACTATAAGTCTGTGAAGAAAAATAATTAGCTGTTTTGGCCTTCTCCAAGGGAAACGAGAAACGAGTTTCCAATTTTGTTCGTCCTACTGATCCAGCTTTTGTTACTAATTTTCCATTAAGCCCAGCTTCTGCTGTATGCAGGAACTTTTGGTAATTAGCTTCCTCTTTTGTGTTCAGTGGGTTCAGACAATCATCAGATGAGGAAACAAAGATATCGACACATGAGTTGAAATTCCTGGGGTCCTGTGTAATTCCCAGCCTCAGGCTTTTCTCCCTCATTTTACGGGAGCTGGAGGATTGGTGGAACCCAAACCGGTGTTTTGGTGTCATGCTCACTTTCTGTTCTACAAGTTCTTTTTCATCTCTCGGAGTAATAGCAGAATAACTCTTCCTGTGAGATCCCATTGAAGGAGACATTAGACCCATGCTGTCTTCAAAGTTAGTGTCATCTCCATCCATATTGAAACGATACATGCTGGTTGCCTCGGTACTGTTTTGTCTGATTAGGTAGGAGGCATCACATTCTGAAGGACACCTTGAACGAGTGTGAGTTAGCTCAGCCTTATCAATACCAGCCAGAACTTCCATTGCATTGACCATGCGGCCAGAGAATTCCTCCAATTGGGCCAATCGAATGTCAACAGTTTGGAGTGACGCTTTCATGAAATGTTCTCTTTCATTCACCTCCTCCAAGCGCATTGCCATATTCTCCACTCTGAAACAGAAAAATAATTATCACATCAATGAGATCCAGTTTCTGAATGAAGTGCATAACTGCAATTTTACTCTAGCAAGATTACTTTAGATTCTAGAAATCTGAAATTAAAACAGAAAATGCTCTAAATTCTGAGCAGTTCAGGCAACATCTGCAGAGAGAAACTCAAATTTAATTAACTTGAATTTTAAATCAGGGTCAGGAAGCTGGTGCCTGAATTATCTCTAACTCTCAATTTAGTGCTACATCTGAACACTCTTCTAACATGATTTGGAGATGCCGGTGTTGGACTGGGGTATACAAAGTTAAAAATCACACAACACCAGGTTATAGTCCAACAGGTTTAATTGGAAGCACACTAGCTTTCGGAGCGTCGCTCCTTCATCCACTACCACTTGATGAAGGAGCGTCGCTCCGAAAGCTAGTGTGCTTCCAATTAAACCTGTTGGACTATAACCTGGTGTTGCGTGATTTTTAACTCTTCTAACTTGATTTCGAAATTCAAATATCCTAATTGTCTGGTGCTCAGCACCCAAACACTGAGTGTATTTAAGAGGGAAGAAGTGTCTGCAGAACACAAACAGCAAAGGCAGATGGGAACCCTGATGGAGCCTGCCGATGCATTGCGAAAGAACTCAGGAGAGGTTTTTAAAATCTCCAGCACAGGCACAAACAGGACACAGTGTATAAGATATAATCGAGGTAACAATAAAGGCAACTACAGAAGCATGAGGGAGGGACTGGGTAGAATTGTCTGGAAGAGGAGCCTAGCAGGAAAGACAGTGGAACAGCAATGGCAGGAGTTTCTGGGAGTAATTCAGGAGACACAGCAGAGATTCATCCAGAGGAAATAGAAGCATGGTACAGGGAGGATGGCTGACTAGGGAAGTCAGGGATAGCATAAAAGCAAAAGAGAAAGCATATAATGTGGCGAAGGGCAGTGGGAAACCAGAGGATAGGGAAGCTTATAAAGATATTTGCAAGTTTGGTGCAAGTGTATTCACTTTCCTCTAAGTCATTAATATATCAGGAAACTTTAGTTGCATGTAACAAGTATGAGACAATAATCCTGGATAAATCTAGGTAACATGAACGTTATAGAGGACAAATTCCTGAAATGTGATGGTTTTCTAGAACAGTATGTTGAGGAACTAATGAGAGAATGGTCTATTATAGGTCAGTTTTATATCATTAGAAAGGGCTAATTATTAACCTTATTGTATATTTTCTTTACAGTACCTGCAGATTAGAAGACAGAAAATATAGCCCTACTATTTTCAAAAATAAGATTAGAGAAAATTATTGGACTGAAGTCAGTAGGGAAAATGTTAGAATCTATGATAGATGACACAATAAGTGGATATTTAGAAAATAATGATAGAACTGCACAAAGTCAACATGGATTTATGAAAGGGAAATCACATTTGATAAATCTATCAGAATTTGGGCGGCACGGTGGCACAATGGTTAGCACTGCTACCTCACAGCGCCAGAGACCTGGATTCAAATCCCACCTTAGGCAACTCTCTGTGTGGAGTTTGCACATTCTCCCCATGTCTGTGTGGGTTTCCTCTGGGTGCTCCGGTTTTCTCCCACAGTCTAAAGATGTGCAGGTCAGGTGAATTGGCCATGCTAAATTGCCCGTAGTGTTAGGTGAAGGGGTAAATGTAGGGGAATGGGTCTGGGTGGGTTGCTCTTCGGAGGGTCGGTGTGGGCTTGTTCGGCCGAAGGGCCTGTTTCCACACTGTAAGTAATCTATTCTAATCTAATCTAAACTCATATGGCTGAAAAGGAAACACAGTTTGTTTTTATTTTGTATTAACCAGGACGTTACCAAGAACATCAATTTAAGTGAAAACCAAAATTTATGTGCGAGGGGAGAATGTTGATTGGTGAACAAGCAGATTCTGATTGTCTATGACAACATTTCCACCAATGTATCAGTTATTGGTGATTGACAGTTACTTGCCAAGCTTTACTGACATGTTTGGTTTAAAATTTAAACAAAGCTTTACTGTTAACTGTCAATCATCAGCAAAAGTCAATTTCTATACTACCAAATAATTATTGTAAACTTGTTAGAGTATTTTTGAGAATTCAACTAGCAGATTAGATGGGTGAGAACTAGTGGATCTGGTGTATTTCAATTTTCAGAAATCTTTTGATAAGGTCCTACACACAAGGTTAGATTGAGTACTAAATTGGCCTGGATTGAGAATTACCTAACAGGAGGAAGAGAGAGAGTGGGAATAAATGGGCTAATTTCATATTGCCAGGTTGTGACTATGGGAACCAAATGTAATATTTTCATAGAATCCCTACAATGCCGTAAGAAGCCATTTGCCTCATTGATTCTGCACAGACCCTCCAACGAGCATCCCGCCCTGCTGATCACACAGACCTAAGTGGGGATGCGAGGAGGGTGTAAAGAGGCTTCAAGAAGATTTAGAGCTGGTGAAGTCAGTCAGCAGGCATGTGGCAGATGGAATATAATGTGGAAGCATGTGAAGTTATCGCCCAGTGGTTCTGACATGCATTATTATGAGATGCTTTGAGAGATTAGTAATTGCATGCATCAACTCCAGCTTCCCAGATTGCCTTGGTCCACTGCAATTCACCCACTGTCACAAATAGTCCATGGTCGATACCATTTCCCTGGCCCTATACTCATCCCTGGAACATCTGTGAACATCTGGATAACAAGAATACCTAAGTCAGACTCCTATTTATTGACTTCAGCTCCACTTTCAACACCAAAATTCCAATAAAACTCATCTCCAAAATCCAAGGCCTAAGATTCTATTCTCACCTCTGCAACTGGATCCTCGACTTCCTGACCCACAGACTGCAATCAGTGTGGATAGATGGCAACACCTCCTCCACATTATCCTCAACACTGACACCCTGCAAGGCTGACTACTCAACCCCTTACTATACTCCTTATTCACTCATGACTACGTGACCAAATTCAGCTGTAACTCCATTTACAAATTTGCTGATGACACTACTGTAGTGGTTCAGATCTCAAACAACAACAAGATGGCATACAGGAAAGAGATAGACAGTTTAATGGCATGGTGTAAAGACAACAATCTCTCTCTGATTGTCAGCAAAACAAAGGAGCTGGTTATCGATTAAGGAAGTGGAGTGGAGGACATACCACTTTGGTTTTCTCCAAAGCTGAATATTTCCAACATTTTGTTTTTGTTTGAAATTAAGTTTAATTGAAGTGATTAAGTCAATGGAAGGATTTGGTAAGGAGAGAGAAACTATTTCCTCAGGTGGGGGTGGTAGAGAACAAAAAGGTGCAACCTTAAAATTAGAGCCAAGAGACTCAGGGTGATGTCAATAAATATTTAAATTACACAAAGGTTTGTTCAAAGCTGGAATTCTTTATTGTCAAAAGCTGTTGGAGAGTTGGTAGCAAACTGAACATTTTCAAACTGAGATTAATAGATAGGAAGAGTCAAACCAGACTCTGTTTCTCTCTCCACAGGCTCCGCCAGACCTGCTGAACTTAATGTGCAATTTCTGTATTTCAGATTTCCAGTATCTGCAGCATTTTGCTTTTATTAATAGGGTTTTTTTGGGATAGTTACTGAGGTTTAAAAAAAAGTGTGCAGATGAAGTTTAAATATGGATCAGCCTAGAGTTAACAAAATGGTAAAACAAGCTTAACAACTGAATTAAGTCCAATTGTTCCCACCTTCTATTCATGAAAGAATCATCAGCAGAAACAAGAAATTTTGCACAACACATGAGAAGTTACATGATGAGATTTATTCTAGAAACAAAATGAACAACCACCTTTCAGCAGTGATCCGAATCCGCTCATCATTTGATGATTGTTCTTGATCTTCTTTCTGTGTGAAGTACTGTTCCACACACTGCTCCTCAAACTCCTGCAGCTTCTTCAGTTCTTCCTCACTTAGGATTAGTTCTGTCACAAGGAAGGGGACACAAAGAAGATTATTCCTACATCCATGGTAAGAACATGGAAGTAAAAGGTGTTTAAAAGTCAATATTAATTGTCTGAATAAGCAAAGATGCAAGCACAGCAAAATTCTCTTTGAGGTGGAAATGGAAAGTGAAGAGGATTTTAAAAATTCATTCATGGGATGAAATCATCACTGACTGATCAGCACTTATTTCCCATGGGGGCAGTTAAGAGTCAACCACATTTCTATGAGAATGGAGTAACGTGGGCTACACCAAGTAAGGATGGCAGATTTTCTTCCCTAAAGAGAACTGATGAACCAGATGGGTTTTTATAACAATTGTTAGCTAACTTTTAAATGCCAAATTTTTATTGAATTCAGGTTTCACTCCCTGCAATGGTCAGATTTGAACCTATGTCCCCAGAACATTAACCTAGGGTTCTGGATTACTAATACATTACCACTACCCCACCATATCCCACTCGATGACAGGGAACAAGATAATAGTTATAGATGAGCAACCTTGCGTCTGTTCTAACATTCCAGGAGATCACAGTTGATCCACTGCATAACTCCATAGACCCACCTTTCCCCCATATCCCTTTTAATTTTTAGACTACAATTGATCAAGAATCAATTGCCATTTGCAGGGCAGTGTTCCAAATGTGTGCTGCCCTTTGCATGTAGATTTCCCCAATCTGATTCCCAAAACTTCTGATCCAAATTTTGGATAATGTCTCCATGTAGACTCGACCATTAGCAGAAATATCTGTTCCTGAAGTATCTTTAAAAGTTTTATTAAATTAGCTCCTAAACTTTAAATTTCCAGGGAATACGATGATTGTTGCTGTAATCTTTCTTCATAATTTAGTTCTTAGACTGGTAAATCTATCCTGAACTCACTTCATTGTCAAAATAGTTTTCCAAAGATCTTGCTACCTAGTAGTGCTCAATGTTTCAAGTATAGTCCAGCCAGGGCTTTGTATACATCTAGCATGGCTTTAACTCGGAAGGTTAGAATTGTATCCCCCTTTTTGATTATTTTTGTACATATTCAGGACATTTTAATAATGCATGTACATGAATTCCAAAGTCTCTTTGGACCTTGAAAGTTACTACCTTTGCACCATTTAGAAATTAGTCTGTTCTATCACATTTACCTACGTTGAAAACCATTTCAAAATCATTTTGTCGGTTTTCTCTATTAAATTTATTTTTCAATATCTCTATGTAATTTTATAGAATTAGGCCATTTAGCCCATCAAGTCTGCTCCGCCATTCGATCATAGCTGATATATTTCACAAGTCCATTCTCTGCCTTCTCCTTATAACCCTTCATCTCCTTACTATCAAGAACCTACCTATCTCTGTCTTCAATACAGTCAAAGGTTTGGCCCTCCAAGCCCTTGCAGAAATTAGTTCCATGGATTCACCATCCTCTGGCTGAAGAAATTCCTCCTCATTTCAGTTCTAAAGGGTCATCCCTTCACTCTGAGGTTGTGTCCGCAGGTTATAGTCTCTCCTACTAGTGAAAACATCTTCTGCATGTTCACTCTTTCTAGGCCTTTCAGTATTGTGTAGGTTTCAATTAGATCATTCCTCATCCTTCTAAACTCCATCGAGGAGACACCCAGAGTCCTCAACCGCTCCTCATATGACAAGCCCTTCATTCCCAGAATCATAGAACATAGAACATTACAAATCAGTACAGGCCCTTCAGCCTTCGATGTTGTGCTGCCTGGTGAAACCAATCTGAAGCCCATCTAACCTACACTATTCCATTATCATCCATATGTTTATCCAATCACCATTTCAATGCCCTTAAAGTTGGCAAGTCTATACTGTTGCAGGCAGGACATTCCACATCCTTACTACTCTGAGTAAAAAACCTACCTCTGCCATCTGTCCTATATCTATCATCCCTCAGTTTAAAGTTATATCCCCTTGTGTTAGCCATCACCATCCAAGAAAAAGGCTCTCACAGCCCACCCTATCTAATCGTCTGATCATCTTATATGCCTCTATTAAGTCACCTCTTAATCTTCTTCTCGTTAATGAAAACAGCCTCAAGTCTCACAGTCTTTCCTCATAAGACCTTCTCTCCATACCAGCCAACATTCTGGTAAATCTCCTCTGAACCCTTTCCAGTGCTTCCACATCCTTCCTGCAATGCGGCGACCAGAATTATATGCAATACTCCAATTGCGGCCACATCAGAGTTTTGTACAGCTGCAAAATGGCCTCATGGCTTCGAAACTCAATCCCCCCAATATAAGCTAACACACCGTATGCCTTCTTAACAACCCTATTAACCTGGGTGTCAACTTTCAGGGATCTATGTACATGGACACAGATCTCTCTGCTCATCCACACTACCAAGAATCTTACCATTAGCCTAGTACTCTGTATTCCTGTTGCTCCTTCCAAAGTGAATCACCTCACACTTTTCTGCATTAAACTCCATTTGCCACCTCTCAGCCCAGCTCTAACTTATCTATGCTCCTCTGTAACCTGCAACATCCTTTAGCACCATCCACAACTCCACCGACCTTTGTGTCATCCACAAATTTACTAACCCATCCTTCTATGCCTTCATCCAGGTCACTTATAAAAATGACAAACAGCAGTGGCCCCAAAACACATCCTTGAGGTACAGCACTAGTAACTGAACTCCAGGATGAACATTTCCCATCAACCACCACCCTCTGACTTCTTACAGCTGGCCAATTTCTTATCCAAACCACTAAATCATCATCAATCCCATGCCTCCGTATTTTCTGCAATAGCCTACTGTGGGGAACCTGATCAAATGCCTTACTGAAATCCATATACACCACATCAACTGCTTTACCCTCATCCACTTGTTTGGTCACCTTCTCAAAGAACTCAATAAGGTTTGTGAGGCATGACCTATCCTTCACAAAACTCTGTTGACTATGCCTAATCAAGTTATTCCTTTCTAGATGATTATAAATCCTATCTCTTATAATCCTTTCCAAAACTTTGCCCGTAATAGAAGTAAGTCTCACTGGTCTATAATTAACAGGGTTGTCTCTACACCCTTCTTGAACAAGGGAACAGCATTTGCTATCCTCCAGTCTTCTGGCACTATTCCTGTACACAACGATGACATAAAGATCAAAGCCAAAGTTTCTGCAATCTCTTCCCTAGCTTCCCAGAGAATCGTATGATAAATCCCATCCAGCCAAGGGGACTTACCTATTTTCACACTTTCCAGAATTGCTAACACCTCCTCCTTATGAATTCAATCCCATGTAGTCTAGTAGCCTGTATTTCAGTATTCTTGTCAACAATATTGTCTTTTTCCTTTGTGAATACTGATGAAAGATATTCATTTAGCACCTCTCTTATCTCTTTGGACTCCACGCACAACTTCTTGCAAACATCCTCTAGATTTCCTCGAACACCAGCACATCCTTCCTTAGATATGGGTCCAAAATTCCTCAATATTCCAAACACAGTCTGACCAGAGGCTTATACAACCCCAGCAGTACATCCCTGCTTTAGTATTCTAGTTCTTTCAAACTGAATACTAACATTGCATTTGCCTTTCTAACTGCCAACTGAACCGGCATGTTAACCTTAAGTGAATCCTAAACCAGAACTCTTAAGTCTCTTTGTGCTTCAGATTTCCGATGCTTTTCGCAGTTTAGAAAATAATCTTCTCTATTCTTCCTACCAAAGCGCATAACCTCACACTTTCCAAAATGTATTCCATCTGCCACTTCTTTGCCCACTTTCATAGCCTGTCCAAGTGCTTCTGCAGCCTCACTGCTTCCTCAACCTTATCTGTCCCTTCACCTATCTTTGTGTCATCTGCAAACTTAACAACAATGCTCTCAGTTTCTTCAGCCAGATCACTAATGTCATCAGGTTTTGCATCATAATCAAATTTGGATCAGTGGATTTCTAACCCATCATCTAAGTCATTAAGAAATACAGTGAATAGTTGAGGCTCCAACAGATATCCTTACAGAACATCAATAGTCACATCCTGTCCATTATCCTTGATCAATCTTTTGTTGTTCAACCAATTTATTGATGAGGTCAATAATTTGCCTCTAATTCTATGAACCTCAACTAAGTAGTCTCCTGAGAGGGACCTTATCAAATTTCTTCTGAAAGTCTGTATGAATAGCATTTTAAAACCTAATTAAAATATTATCAGGCTTTCGCTTTAGTCCTTTATCACAATGTTTTCAAGCCATTCAGTCACCCCATCCTTAATTATAGATTCTAGTAATTTCTCTACAATAGATGTTTGGCTAACTGATCTCTAATTCCCTAGTTCTACTCTCTCATATTTCTTAAATAGCAGAATAGCATGTATAATTCAATCTAAAGCATGATTCCAAATCAAGAGAACTTTAGAAGATTATTGTTAAGGCATCAACAATATTCTCACTAATTTATTTTTAAAATGAGAGATATGAGCCATCTGTTCATTGGCACCATTATTTTCTTTATTACAGTTATTATACTTACAGTAATTTGGGTGGACCTGTTCCAAATATTAGTTTTTCTGGGGTATCTGGCCATAGCAGTCTCTGACTCAAATGTAAATAATTACCAGACCGATTCAAACTAATTATTCAGTATGTCCATCAGTTCCTTGTTTTTGTGGACAGTACCTTCATTATCAGTTTAAGATCCTACATTGCTCCTGACCAACGTTTTTTTCCTAATATAGTTATAATGACATTTTTTTGTTTTGAATTTGATATCCCTTACAAATTCCCTTTTATTTCATATTTTTATAGTTTTTAGACTTTTTATTTATCTCTGACATTTTTTGTATATTTCCTACTTACCAGGAACTGCTACAGGCCTTCTGCCATGTTCTCCATTCAAAGATTTACCCTTTTTTTGTTTACTTTTGGGATGTGGGTGTCTTTGGCCAGGCCAGCATTTATTGACCATCCTTAATTGCCAGTTAAAAGTCAACCACATTGCCTAGAGTCTGGAGTCACATGCAGGCCAGATCAGGTAAAGATGGCAGATTTCCTTTCCTAAAGGACTTTGGTGAGCCAGATGGGTTTTTCCAACAATTGACAATGGATTTATGGTCACCATTAGACTGTTAATTCCAGATTTTTATTGAATTCAAATTCCACCATCTGCTGTGGTGGTATTTGAACACAAGTCCCCAGAACATTAGCCAAGTATCTAGATTAATAGTCTAGCGATAATATCACTAGACCATTGCCTCCCCTTTCCTGTTTACTGTCCCATCTCATTGAAAACAGCCCAATCTAAATCTAGGATTCAAGTTGTTATTTACTCCACCCTTTCAAATAATTGAACTCAATCGTATTCAGATTACTGTTAGATAAATATTTGTGCACTGTCAAGTCATGAAGTAAACTTGGCTCATCACTAAATATTAAATGGATTGCCCTCTTTATCAGTTTGTGAATATATATTGTTGCAGAAAACTACCTCAGACACATTCAGAAAACTGACTCTCTTTGACATGATTTAGTCTGTTTATCCAAATCTATGTGAAAGTTAACATTGTGTCTGAAGATCACTGCCTTTTCTGTGTGCTTGTTTCATGTCTGTATTTATGCAATCTACCATTTCACAGCTGCTACTTTGTAGGTTTGGTTAGGGGCACTATGTAAAACTCACATCATAGTGTTATACTTTCTATTTTTTAACTCTGCCCATGATTCATCACTGCTAGCTTATCCCTTGCCCCTCATCATCAAACTGATTTCATACTTAATCACAAAGGCTATTTCTCTCCATTTAGCATCTTCCGAAACATGCCTGTAGACTTCATAACCTGATATATTTATTTGATATATTTCTATTAACCTGGATTAATTTAGTTCCCAATCCTGACCATCTTATAGCCATGTTTTGGAAATAGTTACCATTTCATAGACTCCAGTTGAATTTACCCTTGCAGTTCATTCAATTTGTTTATTTGGCCACATACCCTAACCTGTCCTGCTTATATGTTCTTTAAGCATTTCTTATTTATCTCTGCTGTTTAAATTAATTTACATCTTTTAGTTTCCTCTTTTCCAGAGTGATAAAAGCACAATTTTGAACTATTACTCTACTTTCTATCCTTTCTTTGAGCTATTATCTAAATGATCTTTTCCACCATAGCCCTACTCCATTTACAAGTTGTGACCATCCACTTCATCCTTTGTACTCAGATTCTGGTTCGATTCCAGTTCAGGTGGAATCCATCCCAATTTCCTTTCAGTAGTAGTACTGCTATCCCTCTTTCCCACACGGTTCTTCAGTTTCCCTTATCTATTTATTCCTTCACTGATTTGCTTGTAACTCAGGTAATGATACAGACTTTGTAACTGTTGAGATCTCAGAGAGGGGAGGGATAGAAGGTGTTTACAGTAACTGCTGGTTAGGAGACAGTAGTTGGTTGAAGATCCAAATGATGGGGTTGGAAACAGGCAGGGCTTAAGGCCCAGTTATTATTAGGAGGAAAGTGTACACACTCAGTCCCCGATCGCGTTCTTCCATCTCCTTGTTCTTCCTGCGACAGCACTGCTGCACAATCATGGACAAATAACTGAAGACGATCAGTGGTGGTGGGAAAACAGGCCTTTCGTGAAATGTCAAGATTAGCTGATAACGCTGGAACTTCCAGACCTGGTTGGAAATGGAAATCACCTCCAAGAAGGTGTTGCTGCAGAACAGAACACAAATCCCAATCAACAAACAGACCACAAGAGGAGCAGGTTCTATAGTCCAAGGGAGAGGGAAGAGGGAAGGAAGAGATTGAAGGAGAGAGAGGAGGGGAGGAGGTTACTTGCAGTCCAGTGCAGGGAAGCAGACAGGGAGCAAGAGGGAGGGTAGTGCTTGGGGGAGGGAATAACAGAGTTTTATAACTCAGGATAAGAAAGAAATTAAACAGGGAATCCTTATATCAATCCAGAGAAAATGAAGAACAGTTTGAGCAAGGTGACTGGAGCTTTAAAGGAATAATAAAGGAATGTTCACAGCAGTATGATTCATAAACATTGAAGACAGCAGGAAGGACATTGTCAGCTGCTACATGGCTGATTATAATTTGCAGTTTCTTTAAACCATCAGTTACTACATGGTTGCAAAGTTGAACATGTTAACTGTTCCGATTCTTACTTGAAGACAGCAATCAGCAGATTTACGAGCAGGACATTAGCGACAAGAAGGTAACATGCCATGATAGCAGGAATAATCCAGGCCCCAGGGATACAGGGAGGGAGCCGCTTCCCATCATCATCAAACAGGTTCTCTCCACAAGGAGCTACAGGGGAAGAAATTCCTCACAGTTTAACACAGAAAACACAAGGTGCACCAACACAAGCTCAATGCCCTATCTCACTGAATGGATTCATTTTATTTCAGGGACATGACCCCACTCCAATTGTTGTTTGTCCCTTATCACTTGAGAAACTGCAGAGATCCCATTCGCATTGTCACGGAGGATTGAGGCACAGAATGACCAGAACAAAGGGGTCACAACTTTCCAAACTGCAGGAAGTCACAGTTTTCCAAACTGGGAGTGAGGTTACACCTTCCCAAACCACAGGGGATTAGGGTAATACCTGCCAAAGCAGAGGGGTCAGGCCTATGTGGGCAGATTTGTGGTAGATATTTGGAGGGGGTTGATAAGTGCAGTTGTGAGCAGACACAGATGTTGACACAAATCCACACCCACTCTGGATGGCTACCTGCAACCCTATATGTGGAATGTGTGAACATGGGCTAAGTTGCCCACACTAGACAGTAGCTTGAAGTGAGTCACAACTTATGAGCAACTCACACAACATTGCTGAATTTTACAGAAAACTGGAAATGTTTAACCTATGAGGCTACTGAATCATGTATGTTGTTGCGTTTGATAGAACAAATGCATAAACTACAAAATCTTCACAGCCAGACTGCCCTCGCCAACTTGGAACAACTTTAATCAATCTGGCTAGCCCCTGTAACTGCTGAATTCCAGCCTTTTAAAGATCAAAATAACTTTAATAATGAACAAAAAAGGCTCAGTCAAATCTGGTCGGTTTATGGCCAAGCCTTTGTAACAAGCAAACATAAAATCACAAACACAGAAACTAGACATCGTCACATCATACCCATAATACACACAGACTACTTCTGTCATTTAACAGCATCTACAGTCACACACTTACGATTAATTTCCATGGCGTATACTGGTTCAAGATTTCATCACAGCAGGAGCAAAAATTAAGAAAGTAAAGGAAGACAGTGAGAGCAAATCTCCACAATGTCACAAGCAAGAATTCCTGCCATACATATTCATAACAAAACCTTGCAGTCCCAGGGAATGAAATAAAGAGAGTACAGGCCAAGAGACTGTAATCAGCAAATACTAAATGAGATGGACACTCTCAAATTCTGACTTTTCATATTACATATTGACAACCCAGTTTTACTGTCCATGAATGCAAAGATTAGATGTGACAGACAACATTTTGCAGTTAATTTTAAAGCTGCCATAGATTTTCAGAAGGAGCTCAAATATCTGAAGTATTTTCCTCTTTGATATTGAGAGATTGGGCTAAAGGTGGCTCAGTGGTTAGCACTGCTATCTCACAGCGCCAGAGACCCAGATTGGATCCCACCTTGGGCACTATCTGTGAGGAGTTTACACATTCTCCATGTGTCTGCATGGGTTTCCTCCAGGTGCTCTGGTTTCTTCCCACAGTCCAAAGACATGCAGGATAGGTGGATCAGCCATGCTAAATTGCTTATAGTATCCAGGGAAATGCACGGTGACAGGGATTGGATAAAGGGGTGGCTCTGGGTGGAACAGCCCACAATATGTCAGGATGTTACTGCTTCAGACATGAACAATGGCAGTAACCCATGACATCAGCTTGGCTGCTTTCATATTTATTATTTGCCCAAGGAAACAGGAAACGGAGTCTTACTATAAATTCTAGTCTTACGGTCTATCTGATCCGCAAACACCTCTCCATAGATCATCCAGTAGGGCATGTAGAAAATGTTCCGGGCTAATCTCCAGGAAGGCTCCTCATCTGGATGTAGAATGGCCTGTCTTGACACCCCAAAACTCATCAGGACCACTAGCATAATGACCACAAAGTACAGCATGTCGACCATCTGGAAAACAACACTGAAAGTCATTCCATCACAAAGATGCATTATATCACAGAGCAACCATCACCATAAAGATGTCAGACAGGAAACCTGAAGTCTTCATAAAACTTCTAATCGAATGTATCAATTTTTCTTACACTGACCAGACCCCACTCCTAAACTTTGCCAGTATGTTTGTAGGGGAGGTAATGGTCCAGTGGTGTTATTGCTGACTCTTAACCTAGAAACCCAAGTAAAGTTCTGGGGACCTAAGTTCAAATCCTGCCACAGCAGAAGATGGAATTTGAATTCAATAAAAATCTGGTATCATGAGCCTGTGATCGTCGGGAATCCATTGTTGATTATGATTAAAAACCCATCTGGTTCATTAATGTCCTTTAGGGAAGGAGACTGCTGTCCTTACCTGGTCTGGCCTATATGTGACTCTTAGCTGCCTGCTGGGATGGGCAATAAATGCTGGTTATCAAGCAATGCCATCATCCGTAAATGAGTTTTAAAAAAGTGTAATGTTTGTACTATTACATTGTACATGGATTGATGGAATAAATGTAAGTTAATGACTTGATTTTTGCATTTAAAGGGATCAATTTTTCTTTCCATGATGGCTGTCTACTATATACAGCAGGAGCTACAACATAAAACTGACCAGATGCACACACGGTTCAACATGCGTTAGCAGATTTTGTTATTGATGCCAAACCCTCTTTTCAGTACCTATTATTTCACCCATGGCAATCTTTATAGTCAGTGTTGTACAGCATATTTGAAGCATTCACATATGTTGATTTTCTGCCTGAGTAAAACAATTAATTCTTCATTTCTGTTATTCAAATTAAAATCAGCAAATGAAACAATGGCAGTAAATGTGCAGATTTCAATTCTTCAGTAACTTCAGTTCACTTCTGTAAATTTAAATTGTTGAACACCATTGCAATGTTAAAAGAAATGCTAACATAAATGCAACAGTTGTTAGAAATCTGAATATATGAAAAAGAAAGCAAATGATAGACTCTGAAGAATCATAGAGGTCTACAGCACAGAAAGTGGGACCAGATGGAACAGCTATTCCCTTTGAAATCATGGAATTAAAATCATATTCCATAAAATTTCTTCAGGAAATGTTTGAATCTGAAGCAGAGAATTTCCTCGTCTACCCTGATTTAACAGTTTCAGTAGCTGGCCATTTAATTTCAGAAACAGCTACAGTACTTTCTGTATTTTGTTTGTATTTACCATGTTCCTTGTCTACTTCACCCAGAGAATATTAGACTGTTGGAAACTGGAGCCAAAAGAGGGACCAGAGACCAAGACAGGGAATAGGAGCCTGAGATGACTGCTCTCATTGCAAACAGCAAGATGGATGCTGCATATTTCCAACGTTTGCTTTTTGCACTTTATTCCTTTCACAGGTCACTCAATCCTCGAGAGTATTTGCAGTATTTTCTGTTTTCCAAACCATCTTCAACTCAACCTCCACACATCCCGACCCTGGGAAAGTTACTGAGACATTCCCTCCCCTCTGCTGATCACAACTCGATTAGAGGTTACTGATGACTTCAGGTCATCATTTGCCCAAGTACAGGGAGATGTACAACCTTGGGAATAAGGTTCTACAAATCCTGCAACAGAAGTTTTAACCTCCTCCACAATCTGCTTTGATAAGGTACTTCTCCTACAGAGAAACACCCCAAGAAAACTGAGGGCGGAGCGGGGGGGGGGGTAACAGTGAATAGCAGACAGTAAGTAGTAAGGGGTAGATACCAAAGAACACAGAGACTTGATGGATTTGTTGAAGTTGGGAAATTGTGTGGTCTATAGAAACTCCAGAGATAGAGGCAAAGAGATTAAAAAAACAGAAGCTGATGGTAGAAGACAGGGAAGTAGAAGTACATGTATTCTGGAGCAACTGTGTGGGACTAAAGCGGGGAGTACAGCAGATTAGCATGAAGACTAGGCATAGTAAAACCATAACAGGATCAAGAAAGGAGGATGTGGAACTTGATTTAAAGAACTAGCAGCAGATGGTGGCTTCACTAAAGTGCGTGGAGGGAACCCAATCACAACACTTTGTCAGTTTGCATTTGAGTACAATATCCAAGTCTTTCTGCAAAGAAATGAGAATGATCTAAAAAGAGTCTGATCCAGGTTTAAAGGGGAATTCTCTGCCCCATTCTTCATGTTTCCATATTAAAGTTCAATTATCTTCTTTCTGACTGTACTAAAAGGAATTAGAATGTACGGCCACTGAAGTGGAAACTAGCTCCAGATTTAAGTACAGATTCTCAGGGTTTGAGAGTCAGATGTGAGGGCTCACTCACCATTTTCCCAATCATCATCACATAGGGTCCCAGGTACTTGTTGACACCAAAGATGTCAAGGACACGGATATACCAGATGATAATATCCACACAGTAGATGACACGACCATAGCTCATATAGGGTTGACTCTGGAGCCGCAGTAACACACCACAGCTGAAGATAGCAATTGCCACCATGTCAGTGACATTCCAGTATTCCTGCATCCACACTTTCACCTTCTGCCTCAGTTTACTTGGCTCTGACATCAGAATCTAAATTTAAAAATAAATTAACAAGAATGGAATTTGTTATTACCCAATAGGCATAAACATGTCATCTCCAATTTCTGTGGTGTGTTTGATGTAGTACATATGAGCATACAAATTAGATGCAACAGTAGATCATTTGGTCCCTCAAGCCTTCTCTGTCATTCAATAGGATCACGGCTGATCGATTATTCCAGATTCCCACCTCATCCTAAATAACCACAAACCTGCTTTCTCTGCCTTAAAAACATTCAAATATCTTGCTTCCTCCACCTTTTGAAGAAGGGAGTCTGAAAGTGTCATGACACTGAGGAAAGTTTTTGCCTCATCTCTGTCTTGAATGGATGACCCCTTAATTTAAACAGTGTCCTTACATCTAAATGCTCTTATAAGAAGAAACATCCTTGACACGTCATTCTTGTCAAGTTCCCTCAGGATCTTATACATTTGAATCAAATTGCCTCTTACTCTTCGAAACTCTGGCGCACAAGGGCTGGTCTGTCCAAACTTTCTTTATAAGATAATCCATTCATAGCTATCAGTTCAAATATTAGTCTGATAAACATTCTCAGAACTGCTTCTAACACATTTTCACCCTGCCTTAAATAAGGAGACTAATACTGTACACAATATTCCCCTATACAACTGAATCATAACCTTCTTACTTTTGTGTTCTATTCCCCTCACAATAAGCATTAACATTCTATTAACTTTCCTAATTACTTGCTGTACCTGTATCTTAACCTTTTGTGAACCATGCACTAAGACACTCATATCCCTCTGTAATTACTCGCCATTTAGATAATAGAATTCATTTTTATTCTTGCCAAAATGGAAAATTTCATATTTTCCCATCTTCCTTATGACAGATACTAAACTAACTGGCCTGTAGGTACCTGATTTTGATCGTTCTCCTGTGAGGAATATTCATAGTAATGCTATTATTGTGATACCGGTTCCTAAAGTAGACTTCAAAGTGGCATTTTAAAAAGACCCTTGAGGTAAATAGTTCATTGCTTTGGGAAAAATAAAGTAGAAGAAAGAAAAAAAAGGGGCTATTAACTCGAAACAAAGACAGAACCAAGTTTCCTTTTAGAAAAAACAAATCAATTCAGAAAGTTAGAGAATGAACAGGCTTCTTTTAGAGAGAAGCACACCATTCAAAGGGAAAAGCCTACAACATCAGTAATGCTGTTTGACAGTCTTCAAAACAGTCAGGGCAGAACACAGAACAGTATAGCAAAGGAACTAGCTCTTCAGCTCACCATGTATGCACTGACTATGATGCTATTTTAAACCAATCACACCTACCTGCTCACAATCCATAATCGCTCTATCCCTTGCCTGCTCATGTGTCTGTCTCAATGCATGTTAAACATTGCTAACATATCTGCGTCTACCACCTCCCCTGGCAGGACATTCCAGGCACCTTACATTCTGTGCAAAAAATTTGCCTCACACACCATCTTTAAACTTTCCACTTCTCACCTTAAACCCACGTCCCCTAGTTTCCACCCTGGGAAAAAAGACTCCAACTATCCACCCACCTATGTCTCCCACAAAGTTATATACTGCAACCAGGTTGCCCTCAGCCTCCAATGCTCTAATGAAAACAATCCAAGTTTGTCCAATCTCTCTAGCTAATACACTCCAATCCAGGCAATATCCTGGTAAATCTCTTTTGCATTGTTCTTACAGTGTGGTGATCAGAACTGTGCACAATACTCCAAATATGCCTTAACTGAATCTTTATACAGTTGCTACACGACTTACCAACTTTTATACTCAGTGCCCACACTGTTGAAGGCAATCATGATATATGCCTGCTTTACGACCATATCCAGTTGTGCTTCCGCTTTCAGGAAGCGATGGACATGCACCCCAAGATCCCTCTATATATCAACGCTCCTTTAGGGTCCTGACTTTTGCTGCCCTTTCCAAATGCGAGTAAATCATGTTCCTAAAGATCCTCTCCAATAATTTCCCGATCACTAATGTAAGGTTCATTGGCCTATAACTGCCTAGATTATCCCATTGCCCTTTTTAAACAATGGGAACTACAATGGTTATTCTCCAATTTTCTGGGACCTTGCCTACGGCGAAAAAGAATATAAAAATCTCTATTGAGCTCCCAGAAATCTCCTCTCTTCCCTCCTCCAGTGTATGGGATCAATCCCATCAGGCCCTCGGGACTTAGCTTACTGCTTTTCAAGACACCGAACAACGCCAATGCCAACGCCAACACCAACGCCACTTCCTCCTCCTCCTCCTTAATATTGACATGCCCTAGAATGTTAACATAACCCTCTCCAATCATACCATCATTCATGTCCTTATAACTTAAGTCCTGATTGGCTTACAAGTTAGTAAGTGAAACACTCCAGAAACAGAATGATTTAAAATGCCAAATTAAGATTTCCTACAAGATTGTTCTATGCATAAGTTTAAGGAACACGTTAAGAAGCATGTGAGCCATTTTAGTGGTTTGTTTAAAGGACCCATGAAGAGGCATTAACTAATGATGATAGCATTGAGCAAATGCAGATATTTACCAGAGAGCAGCAACTGCAGGTGCACCCACTAAACAAGGAACTTAAAATGCAGGCAGGTTAACCCTTCACTGTGAGTTGAGTATCTATAAGGCTGTTGTTGAGGGTAAAAGGTAGAATTTTTGTTTCTGATATTTGTAATAATATTGATTCAAATTGTCCTGAAATTACGTAAAATTATTTTCTTTAATATTTCTGTCTTATTAACTTTGATGTTTTTTTCTTGAAAGTATACTGACAGTCTCTTGTGAATATGTTCAGTGATTAACCATGGTACACAAATTGAAAACATAAAACTATGGGTCTATTCAGTCAGATTTCTCTCTACAACCTGACTTGTCCATAATTAACTTCAGAGCTGAAAAATGTGTTGCTGGAAAAGCGCAGCAGGTCAGACAGCATCTAAGGAGCAGGAGAATCGCGCTTCGGGCATAAGCCCTTCATCAGTTAGGATCGTCAAACTCCCTTTTTGAACAAAGGAATGGAAACATTCTAATGGAAACTTCCCTAAAGGAAATGCTAAGAGAATTCTGGAAAATTAAAATCAATGCATCAGCTATTGCACTAGCCATTTCTTTTAAAACCCTAGGATGTAGTCCATCATGACCTAGGGGCTTGTCAAGCCACAGTTCCAACAATTGCTCAGTACTTCTTCTCTGATGATTATCATTATCTTTAATTCCTCCCTCCCTTCCATTTCCTGATATGGGATGTTACTGGATTTCTTTATAGTGAAACCTGTTGCAAAATAATAATTCGTGTACAAGCCCTTTATTTTCCATTGTTAATTTCCCAGACTCACTAGTTATTATCCAATGTTAACTTTAAAAACTCTTTTTTGTTTTTAAATATCTATATTGGTTCTTACTGTTTCTTTTGATGTTTCTAGCGAGTTTTTTCTCATTCTCTATTTTTTCCATCTTCATTGATCTTTTTCATGGGGCAGCACGGTGGCTCAGTGGTTGCCTTGGGCAACTGTCTGTGTGGAGTATGCACATTCTCCCTGTGCCTGCATAGGTTTCCTCTGGGTGCTCTGGTTTTCTCCCAGAATTTGAAGATGTACAGGTTAGGTGAATTGGCCATGCTAAATTGCCCATGTGTAGGTTAGGGGCATTAGTCGTGGTAAATATAAGATGATAGGGTAGGGGTCTGGGTGGGTTACTCTTCGGAGGGTCGGTGTAGACTTGTTTGGCTGAAGTGCCTGTTTCTACTCTGTAGGGATTCTAATTCTAAAGCTATAGGTAATATTTTAAAATTTTATTTAACCTGCTCTTTTTTTATATTCTGTCCAATCTCCTTCCACCTGAATTTGTTCAATTATCTACCTTTTCATTAAGTTTGATGTTGTCTTTAACCTTCTTCATTATTCACAGATGGTGAATCATCCTCTTGGAATTTTTCTTGTAAAGACAGAGGGGGTGGATCCTAAAAGTATGCATACAAATGGGACAGGTTTCTCAGAGTCCTTACAGAAAATTACTGGAGTTTAATAGACCGAATGAAACCATCAATGGATTAGTGACCTTTCACTTCAGCTGATGACCATTCTGCTACATCCTTTGACTTCTCCTGTGGTCAGTGATCTTTAACCCCCAAGACATATACTGCCCCAAAACTGACCTCTCCAACTGACCAGTGTCACTCCCTCCAAAACCAGTGACCTTTCTGCATGGTCAATGACATTTTCCCAAAGTTACTCTTCCCCTTTACATTCTCCCCTGTTAAGGTTAAAAGTACAGAAATAGAGATCCCCATTTTGGGGATACCATAACTGAAAGCTCAAATTTGAAAATAATAAAATGATATGGCTTTCTCACCTCCCTGATTTTCTCAATAGCCAACATCAAAATATATGAGATGAGAATCCATTCTGCAATCGAGGGCAAGCCATCCATCTTCACCAGTATTACATAGTTGTAGAGCAGCAAGTAAGCAAGATATGCCATCTGTGGAAGAATGGACAAAGATGCTTTTTGAATAAGGAGTATTTATAATTTCACAGGGCGTACAAAGATCAATAAGTGTATTTGCAAGCTGAAATATCAGAGGGAGTGGAACTGTATCAATAAAGACCAGTGCAAGCACAACTGACTGAATCAGCTCCTTCTGTACTATACAATTCCATTAAAATATCTAAAGCAGAATTTCAAAATATCATAATTCGAAAATAAAGTGATTAGGATAAGGGCTTATGAGGGGCAAGCACTTCTGCAATTTTCTGATGGATTAACATTCCCACATTCCACAAATCCTCAATCCCTTGTCCACAATATTATAGCATCTTGCTATACAGGAGGCCATTCAGCCCATTGTGCCAGTCTGTGAGTTATCAATTAGTCCGACACCATTATCTTTCCTCATGGTCATGCTAAATTTTCCTTTTCAAGTGTCATCTGAGTCCCTGATGGAATATACCCCTACACATTCTTGAAGCGACGCATAGCACTAATACAAAGAATAGTAAGTCAATGAGTGAAGTTGGAGCAGGAGAGAAAGCGCCAAAAGTCTAAATCAAGGTTACTCTGCATACATGCATAGGGTCTAGTCAAGAAGTTTGGGGAATTACATGCGCATACTCTCAAGTAGAAATATGATGACATCACTGTAACAGAGATCTGGCTCAGGGAAGGGCAAGGCTGGTGTTAAATATTCCTTGGTACAAGGTAAGAATCCATTTGGCTAGGTAAGTCATCCATCTTCCCCATAGTTGCAAAGCAGCAAGTGATAAAAGGAGACTGAGGGGTGACATTATAGAAGGTTATAAAATCATGAGAGGCATCAGTAGGGTGAATAGCCAAGGTGTTTTCCCAGGGTAGGGAAGTCCAGAACTAGAGAGCAGAATGTAAGGTGAGAGGGGGAAGATTTAAAAAGGACTGGAGGGACAACGTTTTCCACTCAGAGGGTGATGCATGTACAGAACAAGCTGCTAATTATATTGCTTGGTGTAGGATTTCTTTTTCTTTCATTCATGGGATGTACGTGGGGTGGCATGGTGGCTCAGTGGCTGGCACTGCTGCCTTACAGTGTCAGGGACCCAGATCCGATTCCATCCTCAAGTGACTGCTTGTGTGGAGTCTCCACGTTTTTCTTTGGGTCTATGTGGGTTTCTGCTGGGTATTCCTGTTTCCTCCCACAGTCCAAAAATGTGCAGGTTAGATGGACTGGCCATGCTAAATTTCCCTGAGTGTTCACAGATGTGCAGGCTAGGTGGATTAGCCAATATAAATATGGCTGGGAAGGTCTTCAGAGGGTCAGTGTAGACTCCATGGGCCAAATGGCTTCTTCACTGTAGGGATTCTATGTTTTATGTCTTATGATCACCTGATGAAGCTCCGAAAGCTAGTGTGCTTCCAATTAAACCTGTTGGACTATAACCTGGTGTTGTGTGATTTTTAACTTTATACACCCCAGTCCAACACCGGCATCTCCGAATCATGTTTTATGTCGGCTTTGCTGTCTTGCTAGAGCCATTTCAGAGGGCATTGAAAAGTCAATTGCTGTAGGTATGTTCTCACATATATGCCAGATCAGGTAAGGATGGCAGAGTTCCTTCCTGAAAGGAACACCGGTGAACCAAATTGGTATTTATGACAATCAACAGTGATCACATGGTTGCCATTAGTCTAGTATTTCATTCTAGTTTTTTTACTGTATTCAAATGTCATCATCTATCAAGGTGGATTTGAACCATGACCTCAGAGCATTAACCTGGGTTTCTGATTTACTATTAAAGTGATACTACCACTATGTCACCATCTCCCCACTTCTTGGGGATGAAGTGTGCCAAGTGGATCAAGTGTCAACGAGGAAACATTGAGGAGACAGTGTTTATTGTATCACAATGTTAGGATGACAGTAGGAAAGAACAACCACCCAGAGTAACAATAACTAATTGTGGGTCAACTGACTCTATTGGGATCAGCAAGGAGTCTTCTTTGGCACGTTAATAGTGAAAGGAGGGAAGGAAGAGAAATAGAGGATGTTGATCCTACTCAGACTATAGTGATAGAAGAGGTAAGTCTACATTAGGAAGGATTCAAAATTAATGAGGAATTACTGATTAGCCTGACAGTATTTCAAGTTGATAAAAGACCGGATGAATACAGTACACCAAGGATATTGAAGGAAGTGAGAGTGAAAATTGATGAGGTACTGGCCATAAACTTTCACTCAAGAGAAGTTCCCAGAGAGCCAGACAATTACAAATTACATCCTTGTTCAAAAAGGTTGTAAGCAGAAGTCCAGTAACCACAGGCCTACCAGTTTAACCTCAATGGAAGGGAGGCTTCTATAATTTGTATTCAGAAGAATGAGAAGTGACCCTATTGAAACATAAATTTCTGAGCAGAGTTGACAGGATGGATATTAAAAGGATGTTTTCGCTTGAGGGAGAGATGAAGGGATACAGTTAAAAATATGGCGATGAGGAGAATTTTCTTTCCCTCAGAGGATCTTGAGTCTGCGAAATTCTCTTCCCCAGATAGCTTTTAATATTTTAAAAGCATAATTAGATAGTATCTTGAACAACAAGAGAGTCAAAGGGTGTAGGAACTCGGTGACAAAGTGGAGTTGAAGCCATAGTCAGATCAACCATCATCATATTGACTGGCACAGCAGGCTCAAGGGACTGAATGATCCACTCCTGCTCTTAATTCAATTTTTTTCATCATTCATGAGATGTTGGCATCGCTGGCTATCCCTAGTTCCCCTGATGGCAGTTGACTCTAAACATTGTTGTGGGTATGGAATCAGATTCAGGCCAGAACAAGGAAGAAAGGCAGATTTCCTTCTCTAAAGGATATTAATGAACCACATGGGTTTTTAATTATTTTTAAGATCAGACTTTATATTGAGTTCAAATTTTACCATCTGCCATGGTGGGATTCAAACCCATTTGCTGAGAATGTTAGCTTCAGGTTTGAGATTACTAGTCCAGTGACATTACCACTGCCTAGTAGCTAATAGATTTAGAGAAGTGATTACACAGCAGGATCAGTCAGATAATTGGGTGACTGTCAGGAAAGGTAAGAAGGTATTTCAGAAGTCTGTATGGTTATTCCTCTGTCAAACAGATACTCAGTTTTGGGTACTGTTGAATAGAATAGTCTCTTAGAGGAAAATACAAGAGACAGTCAGATCTTGGGCACAAGGGATGAATGTTACGTTAGGCTGGGGTTTGACAAAATTTAAAAGAATAATTGTTATGGGGACTGTTCTATCAAGAGCACAGACAGAAGATTCTGTGAACGTGTGCATGAATCTGGGATAGAATGATGCATTCCTGGTGCGAGGATTAAGGACATCTCAAAATGTTTGAAGCACATTGTTACAGGGGAGAGTTAGAAACTAGAAATGATTGTATACATCGGTAGGAATGACATAGGGAAAAGATAAAGGCTTTACAGAGTAAATATAAAAGGTTAGGTAGAAGATTAAAAAACAGAACTCAAAAGTAGTAATCTCTGGTTTACTCCTGGTGCCAAACTCAAATGAGGGAAAGAATAAAAGGATAATGGAAATAAATCAACGATTGAAGAGATGGTGCAATGCTCAAGGATTTGGGTTCTTAGATCATTAGAATCTCTTCTGGGGCAGAAAAAAAACCTGATCAAAAAGAATAGGTTTCACCTGTACTAGAAAAGAATGAATATCCCAGTGGGAAGATTTACTAATTCTATTAAAGGAGATTGTAAACTATGAGAGAAATGGGGTGGAGGGATCCTAAGTAGCAGAGTAAATAGAAAGATGGATGAGTTTGACTCAGAAAAGAACAAATTAATTAGAAAAGACAGACAAGAGCAAGTCAGTGAACAATGTAACTCTGAAGAATTAAACTGAATTTATTTCAATGCAAGGAGTCTTATAGGTAAGGCTGGTGAAGTCAGGGTATGTTTGGGATCATAAGATTGGGACATTATAGCTATTATGAAACCTTGACTGAGGGATGGGCAGGACTGGCAGCTCAATATTCCAGGTTTCAGATGCTATAGGAAGGATAGTCAGGGAGGCAAAACAGGAGTAGAGATGGTGTTTTTGATGAAAGAAAACATCCCTGCTGTAACTAGAAAAGATATTTCTGAAAAATGATCCTGTGAAAATGAGTTGAAATTAGAAATTAAAAAAAAGGAATGATCACCTTGCTGGGATTAGGAGACAGTGAGCTCTGCAGATGCTGGAGATCAGAATTGAGAGTGTGTTGCTGGAAAAGGTTTTCCTGATGAAGGGCTCGGCCCGAAACGTCGATTTTCCTGCTCCTCGGATGCTGCCTGACCTGCTGTGCTTTTCCAGCAACATACTCTCAACCTCGATGGGATTGTCCAATTGACCCCCTTCCCCAGTAGTTAGAGTGAAATTGAGAAACAAAAAATGTAGAGATCTCAGATATATGTAAGATTAATAAGGTGGTAAAAGGTGATTTTAACTTTCTAAACATTGACTGGGATTACCATAGTGTTAAAGGTTTGCATGGGGAAGAATTTGTTAAATATATTAAAAAAAAATTCCTTTATCAATATGTAAATGTTTCTACTAGAGAAACATTATTGCCTTAATAAGACAGGGACCGAAACGTCGATTCTCCTGTTCCTTGGATGCTGCCTGACCTGCTGCGCTTTTCCAGCAACACATTTTCAGCTCTGATCTCCAGCATCTGCAGCCCTCACTTTCTCTTAATAAGACAGGGCAAGTGAGTGAAGTGATAACAGGGCAACACTTTGGGTGTAGTGATCATAGTTCTAGTAATTTTAAAGTAGTTATGAGAAAGAATAAATCTTGCATGAAAATTAAAGTTTTTAATTGGAGTAAGGCAAATTTTAATGGTACAAGACAGGAAATTTCAAAAATTAATTGGAGTAGACTGTTTGCATGTGGAGGGACATCTGATAAGTGGGAGGCTTTCAAAAGTGTAATAATGAGAGTTCAGAGTCACTATATTCATGTTAGGGTCAAAGGTAAGGCTGGTGGGACTAGAGAACAATGGATGAATAAAGATATTGAAGCTCTCATCAAGAATAAAAAGATCGTATATTAGATGTAAACAACTGAGTTCAAATGAATCTCTTGAAGAGTATAAAAAGTGTAGGGACATTCTTAAGGGGGAGATCAGGAAGGTAAAGAAGGGATACAAGATAGCCTTGGCAAATAAGGTTAAGGATAATCCAAAGAAATTCTACAAGCACATTACAAGCAAACGAGCAATTAGAGACAGAGAGTAGGGCCCCTTAGAGATCAATGAGATTGATGGGATAGATATTACATGAATATTTTGCATCAGTTTTTTTTCTGTAGAGATAGAAATGGAGCTAGAGAACTCTGGGAAATAAATATCGAGGTTTTGAAAACAATTCACATGACAGAAGAGAAGTGCTGGAGTTCTTAGAAAGTATAATGGTAGATAAATCTCTGGGACTTGATCTAGTCTATCCCCAAATGTTGTGGGAAGTTAGGGAGGAAATTGCAGGGCCCTTTGCAGAAATGCTTGTATCACTTACATATCTGGGTATGTGCTGAATGACTAGGAAGTGGCTAATGTTGTGCCTTTATTTAAGAAAGGATGTAAGGAGAAGGCTAGGAACTATGAACCTGAGAGTCTGAATTCGGTGGTAGATAAGTTGTTGGAAGTGATTCTGAAAGATAGGATTTATCTGCATTTAGAGAGGGATAGTCAGCTTGGTTTTGTGCGAGGGAAGTCATGTCTCACAAACTTGATTGAGGTTTTTGAGGAATTAACCAAGAAGGTTGACAAGCGCAGAGCAATAGACATTGTTTACATGGACCTTAGTAAAATCTTTGACAATGTTGAGTACAGTCGACTAAAGTTGGTAAAGTTAGATCAAATGGGATTCAGGGTGAGTTTGCCTATCGGATACAACATTGGCTTAACAGCACGAGACAAAGAGTGATGGTGGATTGTTGTTTTTCAAACTGGAGGCCTATGACCAGCAATGTTCTGGGGGTTTGGTGCTGGGTCCTGTTTTGTTTGTCATTGATGTAAATGATTTAGATGAGAATATGGAAAACACAATAGTAAGTTTGTAGATGACAGCAAGATTGGTGGAATAGTGGACAGTGAAAAGGCTACCTAAGTTACAAAGAGACCTTGATCAATGGGCTGAAGAATGGCAGAATGTTATAGGAAGGATATTAATAAGTTGGAAGGGGTTCAGAAAACAGCTACGAGGATGTTGCCAGGAATGGACTGTTTGAGTTATAAAAATAGACTGGATAGGCTGGGACTTTTTTCACTGGAGCACAGGAGGTTGACAGGTGACCTTCATAAAGTTTATAAAATCATGAGGGCTATCAATAAGGTGCATGGCAAGTGTCTTTTTCCTCAGGTGGGGTTTCAAGACTAGGGGGCATTTCAAAAAGACATGAGGGCAATTATTTTACATAGAGAGTGATTCATGTATTGAATGAACTTCCAGAGGAAGTGGTAGACGTGGGTTTAGTTACAACATTTAAAAGACATTTAAATAAGTACATGAATAAGAAATATTTGGTAGAATATGGGCCAAGTGCAGGTTGGTGGGATTAGTTTAGTTTTGGATTATGGTTGGCATGGACTGGTTGGACCAAAGGGTCTGTTTCCATGCTTTATGACTCTATTGCTCTACATATAAAGCCAGAACTTACAGTATGGAACCAGAATTTAACAATTGGTGCATTGTAGAACTCATAAATCTTTCTTCCAATTGGGATGCTTCTGTGATTTTCCATCCCATCTTCTTCATCCCCTTTTCTTGAAACAGCCTCAGTGTTTGCATCCTGAAATAACAATAATAGAATTTCACATGGTGCATTGTACATGGTCAGTACTCCACACAGGACGATGTACCCGCCTGGTCAGTACTCCACACCGGACAATGTACTCCTGGTCAACAAAGCTCAGTCCCATGCTGAACACATCATTCACTTGCTTGGACTCCGATTTTCCTGTTTTAGATTTTTAATGTTAAACTTCATGGATTATCCCCTCATCCCAACAGTCATTCCCCACCCACTGGGTGCCCATTTCTGCCCCATCCCATTCCCTTCTGACTCACTTACGTTGTCCTCCTCCTTCTCTTTCCCCTGTTCATTGTCCCCAGTTGCTTCATACGACAAATCATCGCTACTTTTAAACTCCATGAAGAGAATGGCTGGTGGAAATATGATGCCCAACATAATCTGACAGGAGATCAAAATCACGTGTTAGTAAAGTATGTTCAGGATGAAAAGTGACCACAGGACTGATTTATTAATTGATTTTATAACCATTTATATTTAAGATGCAGGCAGTTAGATCCAAGTAAAAATACCACATATAACATGGAAACACTTGAACTATGCATAACATATCACATTACAGTTTAATTTCACTCGCCACATTAACAATCCCTTGACAAATGTTTTCACATGGGTAATGTGCTGGAAAAATACAAGTTCTTTCTTTCTGTTTAAACTTGCCATTTCTTCAGAATGTCACTAAGCACAGTACAGACAAGTATGTTATGTTGAAGAGGAGTCACTGATTGTAATCGAGGAAACGCCAATAATCTGGGGAAGTGGTGGTGTAGAGGCTATGTCACTGGACAATAATTTAAAACCTCAGTGTTCTTAAGATTGGGTTCAAATGCCAGCGTGGCAGATGGTCGAATTTGAATTTTAAAAAATCTGAAACAAACAGCTGATACTAAATGACCACATAATCATTGTTGTTTGTTGTAAAAACTCATTGTCTTTAGTAATGCCCTTTGGGGAAGAAAAGACACTTTCTTTAACTGGTCGGGAGTATGTGATACTGCAGAGCTACAGCAACGTGTTTGCATCTTTTATTGGATGGACAATAAATGCTGGCCGAGCCAGTCACAATCACATCCCTTGGACATAAAACAAATTGCATTCATTGAGCAATACAAGATTTTTAAAGATGCACCATGGTGAGAGTATCAAAAGGATAAATGACGAGATATTATGATTATAATTATAAAAAGATGAATGGGTTTGCATTTATAGTTTGTGATTTAAGCAGTGACCTGAGAACTGCACCTTAAGGCCGGGATTTTTCCGCATGTGAAGCCGCCCCATCCACATGTCAGTCAGCAGCATCTGGCTGCAAGTGTGTGCGATGAAGTCGCGGTGTTTTGCTGTCACTGCCAGTTTCAGGCAGGTTGAATCGCTCCAGTTCTTCAGCTCATATGTCAGCAGTTTCATGGCCACCTGCTCATCGTGCTTGTATGATTGGTCTAACAAGTCAACAGCAAGCTGCCCAAAATCCCTTCAAACAAAGAGAAAGAAATAGTGAGAGAGCAGAAAGGAAGAGAAGCTGTCACAGACATGTGACTGAGCAGTTCACAGGTCCTTGACCAATTTTATGCTGTTTATGAATTTTTAATAGGCCGCAAAGCGACAACTGCATTTTGGAGAAGAACGGGAGCCACCATTTTAAAAAAAGTAAAGAGAAATGAATGTGGGGTTGAAAGGAAGGGGGACTGACTTTGAGTTGTTTTCCAGGTCCTGCGAGATGTCATCCACAAGCTCACTGCCAGAACATTCATTTGACATGGCTTTGTAAAGCTTGCAGGCAACCAGGGCCTTGGCCAAAGCTTCTTCACCATGCTGCCAGAAAAACAATGCCATTCTCTGCCGTTTCATCAACACAGCCCACACTAGCAGCTCATGGAACGGGTAGGCAAATCGGCCAATGGCTGGGTCATCCTCATCAATATCAATCTCTTCTTCCTTTTTCTTCTTCTTTTTCTTCTTCCTCTTGGATTTTGAGGGTGGTTCATCATCCTGGGACAGGCCACAAGCAGTGTTAATAGCACATACCAAATATCCTTTCACATCAACACATCACTCATTCACCAGCACTTTCCATGATGCCAGGTCACAGAAAGGGAAAAAAACCAAGAGCTAGCAGGCATAAGGATGACCAGAAACCAGGCTCATCTCAAAGGTCTATACATCTGTTTTATTCAAAAAGTAATTTTTAAACCTAGTACTTTTCCGTTTGGAAAATAAAAATGATAAAGAAAATAAAAGTGACGTTGGGGAAAGGTTTAGATTTGGGAGTAATCAGGGGGTTATGGTGTGTACAAAGTGCCAGCATTGTATCTAATTACACTAACATGACGAGTAAAGTAAAATAAGGACAAATAGCTATTCATGCTGGAAATCTGAGAATCACAGGATGGAGGACAAGGGCAGGGTGCTGCTGCTGTTTTAGGTGAATATCTGATTCCTTGTGATGCACTCGGAATATCCTGGACACCAATTCATAGGAAGGAGGTTCTTATATTTTGGAGTGGACAGTGCAATATAAGCTGGGGAAAGGGTCAAGAAATTGGGACCAATATTGATTGTTGCAAGCCATGTGGACAACAGGCATTGGGAATAAGTAAGCATTAATTTCACGAGAAAGCCTCAAATAGAGCTATAAAGAAAAGTAAGGTAGAACATGAGAAAAAATTAGCACAGAATGTAAAGACAGATAGCAAAACTTTCTATAAATATATAAAACAAAAAAAAAGTGTGGCTAAAGTAAACATTGGTCCTTTAGAGGATGAGATGGGGCATTTAGTCATGGGATATGATGAAATGGCTGAGGCATTGAATAGGTATTTTGTGTTGGTGTTCACAGTGGAGGACACAAATAACATGCCAGTAATTGACAAAGAGAGAAAGGTAGATAAGGACCAGAAAACAAATCATTATCAGAGATGAGGCAGTGTTGGGCAAGCTAATGGAGCTCAGGCTAGACAAATCTCCTGGCCTTGATGGAATGCATCCCAGGGTACTAAAAGAGATGGTGGGAGAAATAGCAAGTGTGTTTGTGGTAATTTTCCAAAATTTATTAGACTCTGGGATAGTTCCAGTAGTTTGGAAAACAGCCAATGTGATGCCACTACTTAAAAAGGGTGCTGGACAAAAGTTGGGGAATTATAGAACGGTTAGCTTAACTTCTGTCATGGGGAAGATGCTTGAGTCTATTATCAAGGAAGAAATAGCAAGGCATCTAGACAGAAATTGTCCCGTTGGGCAGACGCAGCATGGGTTCATGAAGGGCAGGTCATGTTTAACTAATCTTTTGGAATTCTATAAAGACATTATGAGCACGGTGGACAATGGGGACCCAGTAGATGTGGTGTACTTAGATTTCCAAAAGGTCTTTCACAAGGTGCTGTACAAGAGGCTGCTGCATAAGGTAAAGATGCATGGCGTTACGGGTGAATTATTAATGTGGATAGAGGTTTGGTTGACTAACAGGAAGCAAAGAGTGCGGATAAATGAGTGCTATTCTGGTTAGTGATCACTAACTAGTGGTGAGCCTCAAGGATCAGTGTTGGGACCGCGATTACTCATCATTTACATAGATGATTTGGAGTTGAGGACCACGTGCAGTGTGTCAACGTTTGCAGATGACACTAAGATCAGTGGTACAGCGAAGTGTGCAAAGGACTGTGAAACTCTGCAGAGGAACATAGATACATTGAATGAGTGGGCAAAGTCTGGCAGGTGAAATACAATGTTAATAAATGTGAAGTCATCCATTTTGGTAGGTATAATGTAAAAAGGACTATTACTTGAATAGTAAAAAGTTGCAGCATGCTGTTATGCAAATGGAATTTTGTCCTTCATTGCTAAAGGGACTGAGTTTAAAAGCAGGGAGGTTATTTTGCAGCTGTACAGGGTGCTGGTGAGGCCACACTTGGAGTACTGCATGCAGTTTTGGTCTCCTTACCTGAGAAAGGATGTGCTGGCTCCAGAGGAAGTTCACTAGGTTGATTCTGGAGTTGAGAGAGTTGGCTTATGAGGAGAGACTGAGTAGACTGGGATTATTTTCATTGGAATTTAGAAGAATGAGTGGGGATCTTACAGAAACATATAAAATTATGAAGGGAGTAGACAAGAGAGACATAGAGAGGATGTTTCCACTGGCAGGTGAAACTAGGACAAGAGGGCACAGCATCAAAATTAGGGGAAGCAGATGTAGGACTGAATTGAGAAGGAACTTCTTCATCCAGAGGGTTGTGAATCCATGGAATTCCCTACTCAGTGAAGTAGTTGACATGACTTCAGTAAATATTTTTAAAGCCAAGATAGATTTTGTTTGAATTATGAAGGGATTAAGGGTTATGGTGAGCTGAGGCCACAAATAGATCAGCCATGATCTTAAGGCTCGAAGGGCCAGATGGCCTACTCCTGCTCCAATGTCTTATGTTATGTATTTTCTTATGAATGTTGTTCCTCCATCTATCTTATTGGGGGTGCAGTGTCAACACAAAATCATTGGAACACAGCACTGAAGCTGCAACTTTAATCTTACCACTACTTGTATCCTCCCTATCATGTATGTGTCCACCTCTACATAGTGTTACAGCACTATTAGTAACATAGTTACCACGTTACATGGACCTTGTTATGTAGAGTTACCATGTCGCACCCACCATTTCCCTGTAACCCAATGGAATTATCTCATTCCACAGGCAGTTACTATATTACCTATGTAATTGCCTCTTTATACATGGAATTACTCTCAATACCTACATTGTTATATTCTTCACTCTTTGTTTAAGAGAAATCAAAGGATTCCATTCAGTCATAGGAAACTGTGCGAAATGATCACCTTTGAATAAAAGGTCAGTCTTGTTGGTTAAAGCAAATAATGCAAAGGCTCAATCTCAATGTGAAGGGGTTAGAAAGGGCAAATACTGAAGACAAGCTGCTAGTGATGGAATAAGACTCAGTCCTGGGAGAAGAAACAGTTTGACAGGGAAAAATGGAATATACCAAGATTAGATTCCCTACAGTGTGGAAACAGGCCCTTCAGCCCAACAAGTCCACACCAACCCTCCGAAAAGAAACCCACCCAAACCCATTTCCCTCTGACTAAAGCACCTTACACTATGGGCATTTTTTTTAGAATGGCTGATTCACCTGACCTGCACATCTTTGGATTGTGGGAGGAAACCTGAGCACTGGAGGAAACCCACACAGACACAGGGAGAATGTGTAAACTCCACTCAGACAGTCACTCAAGGCCGGAATTGAACCTAGGTCTCTGGCGCTGTGAGGCAGCAGTGCTAACCACTGAGCCACTGTGCTGCCCCAAGGATCAAGGTACCAAGAATCAAAAGGAATCAAAAACCAACTGTACATCAAAAACTCTGCATCAAGAATACTTCAAATATCACTCACCTCCATCCCCAGAAGTTTCAGAGCTTTTGGCTGCAGGAAGAAAGAATGAAATAGATTAGCAAACAGAGAGTAGGGACTGGTAACATGCCAGAGCAGAATGAGAAAAATGATTAATATTTACACATATTTTCTTTACATTGTCATCAGAAACAGCCCAAATTATTTCACCAACGATGTTAATCTGTGATTATGAGGTAAAGGTCTGCAACTGTTTCTCAGTGAAATCACCAATAATTAAGAAGGGAGTAAGGAGTCACTGACCAGCGATCAGAGAACAGCGTGGCTTGTAGAGAGATCGGAGACTTTGGAGATCATTACTGAATTAATAAGAGAGGGAAATTGAAGGGCATTTAGTGGTTGGGAAGGTGTTGTTATACGGAATCACAGCACTTTCCCACCTATTCCCCGATGATGTGAGGACAGGGAGGCTCATAGATGGGCTTCCTACCCTGACACTAATTGAGGTCTTTGCATGTGCAATTAATACTGATTCCTGATGAAGGGCTCCAGCCCGAAACATTGATTTTCCTGCTCCTCGGATGCTGCCTGACCTGCTGTGATTTTCCAGCACCACTCTAATCTTGACTCTGAGCTCCAGCATCTTTAGTCCTCACTTTCACCCATTTAAAGGCCTAATCCCACAACAATCAGCATTCAATCAGCAGCAGGGAGGGTAATTAGCACAGGGACAAGTAGAGGTCCCTAATTGCCTATGTCCAAAGATTAGGACGGGGGAACCATTGAGAGTGCTTTCCGATCGCCAGTGAGTCCCTCCGTGGACTCCAAATGCCCCCAGTCTTTGTGGACTGGATTCCTGAATGATCCTGGATCTCTGGTGAGATTCTCAGCACAATAATCTATCCCACAGATTGTAACAAGCAATGCTGTCTTCTGATTGGCTGGCAGTTCTTGGTGGGGGGATTTCTGTTCCTGGGTTTCTTAATCTTTCTTAAAGTTAGATTAGATTCCCTGATTAGATTAGATCCCCTACAGTGTGGAAACAGGTCTTGCGGCCCAACCAGTCCACACCGACCATCCGAAGAGTAACCCATCCAGAAAGGAAAGCCAGCAGCTGCGCTGAAAGGTGCTGGAATGTGGTACCACTTGAGTTACCGTGACAAGGGGCCCTTGCCTGCTTTCCTGCCAGAAGCCAAGATCCCTGTCACCTTGGAATAAAATTTGTCCATTGTGTTTTGTTTACACTGCGGTGGTTTACAGTTTGAATTGCATTTGGAAAATCTGTAAAAGACTGCTCTCGGAAAATGAAAATAAAGATGTCATTTATCATAAAACATACCTTACTCGCAAGGGTCCCTTAGGGAAGGAAAGCTGCTGTCCTTACCTAACCTTGGTCAATTTGTAACACAAGCCCAACTGAATGATTGACTCCTGAAAATTCTCAGCCTCAAATGAGATTAGCTAACTGAACCCTGTAGCCCAAGAATGGGTAGCAATTGTCATCCGGAACAGTCAGAGTGCATGTGCGCGTGTGTATTCTTGTCTTGGTCACAGGGTGACTGTTGTCCTAACGGGGAGCCCTGGAGGTTACAGTGTGAACTTTAAACACCTTTCATTCAAATCATATCAGAAATTATTGTTTTTACTTAAAGATCAGGACTATATTTACCCGTTTTGGCCCAAATAAATTATTGTAGAGAGTGCGGAATGTTTTCCTTGTGTAAGTGCAGCGATAGGCTCCTCCCATCAAGTACTCTATGACCAGTCCAATGTCGATCAAACTGATGTGGTAGTCAGGGGGCAGGTTTCCCTGAAACAGAAAGTCAAAATACATCAGCATGTGTTACACCCAAATTCACAACCTCAATCTACAGGGCAGCATCCTGTTACATAGAGAGAGAAGCCAAGAACACTGAAGGTCTTGGTTCATTACTCACTCCCTATACTGGGGATGGGAACAAACCTCCCGCTCTGAGCCGCAAACATGTCTTTTCCATTTCTACCTTGACAATATCAGTAATTTTAATGTTCTATTCTCCTCACTGATATGAGCTGACTGTTAGCAGCTGTTTAAAATGTACATTTGAGTTTCAAGCACAAATTTAATTAAGATTACAAAAGTATCCAGTCATTAAAAAGTGTTTAAAGTGGACAGCTGAATTTAGACTCAACAGAACGATGGGACTGGCCTCCAAATAGTTGGACTGGCCCATGTCACCCATCCTTCATCGAGACATTTGCAAAGAAAAACACCTTTGACCACCAGTCCATCAGGAAGTGGTCAGCATGTAATGTCCTTGTGACACCGCAACAAAAAGAGAGGGTGGATCCTGTCAGGCTGTTCCCTGAGCAGACTGTCAAAGTAATTTGGCAGAATGGCTGATCACCAGAACTTTCCAACAAGCACCAAGACATAGCTCGGCTGGTGGTGAGAAGGGCGCTGCCAGACAGATCCTTCATGTACGCCCAGTCTCTGTGTGCTACTGCACATTGGGGGGTGTGGTGGAGTTGGTGGTGTAGAGACCGTCACACCTCTCATTCTGGAAAATCCTTTGCAGAGGAAGTCTGGAGAGAGATACAGAGTTTTGTTGAGGTCCATCCTGAGCAGATCCATGACACAGGACTCTGTGCTCTACAGATTGTTCCCTCGGACAGACATTGAAACAAAGGTTGACAGCACCTAGAGGACCATCAATTTGGTGAAAGAATGCTGCCTGAAACCTGTTTGTTTTCCAAGAGTAAGGAGATGGCCTCAACTGAGTGTTGCTGACTGGCACATTCCAAGGTTCAGAACTATGTGCTGAGGGAGGCACTAAAGTTTGGGGCAGCTGCCGCCAATGCACAGTGGCGAAAGACCCCGTCTGAGGTCTTTCTGCCAAAATACAATGAGCATCTGTTCAGTAATTGGACTCTACCAGTGCCTCAAATATATGTAAATAGTGTCTTGCATAGCTAAGAAATGCTTTTGGGTTTTTTGGAACTGTTGGGAAAGTAAACTATGATGTTTGTTTGTTTCTCCATATGCAAAGACTGTACAGAACTGAACTGCTTTAGTGACTATGTTTGTATATAAAGTTTTTTTATGAATAAAGTACATAGAACATTACAGCGCAGTGCAGGCCCTTCAGCCCTTGATGTTGCACCAACCTGTGAAACCAATCTGAAGGCCATCTAACCTACACTATTCCATTTTCATCCATATGTTTATCCAATGACCATTTAAATGCCTTTAAATTTGGTGAGTCTGGGAGATTCAAGATGGCACCGACCCAGCAAGTCTGAGTCTGTAGTGCTCTGCCTAAGACTTGGGCAAAGTGGGGCACCCGCCTTCACCACACCTTTTAAATCATTTAAAATACTTTTTGCCCAGCATAGTTAGTCATTTTACATCAAACGTTTACAGTTGTTCTTAAAATGACTAAGGGCAAAAATTCCTGCAGTTCGCAACAGGCGGGGACCCCTCTTCCACCCCTCCAGCAGCAGTGAAGACGCCCGCGGCTGCCTCGGGGGACTTACCTGCGGAAGCGACCCTGATCTCCTGGATCAACAAGCTGCAGGAGAAGATCAACACCTTCGTTGAAGAATTCAGGACCAGATGGGAGTCGTTCTCGGTCGTGCTGCAGAAGCACGACCAAGAAATTGAAAAAAAATCGAACAGTGCGTCAGAGGGTCGGAGCAAAAGGCCGCGACCTCGGAAGCTGCTGCCAAGTCAGCCGTGGGCCGGGTCCGGGCTCTCGAGCAGCGAGTCCAGACCTTGGAAGAGTACATCGACCACCTCGACAATCGGGGTTGTTGAAAAAATATTCGTTTGCTGGGCCATCCCAAACGGGAAGAGGAAGGCCAGCTGGCAGTTTTTTTGGAGCAATGGCTCCCTCAAATATTTAAGTTGGAGTCTTGATCAGGCCAGGTACAGGTGGAGTTGGCCCACAGGTTGCTATACACAGGCCCGGGTCGGACCAGCGCCCCTGCCCGGTTCTGTTCCGGCTCCAATACTATAAAGAGAATCAGATGCTCGTGGAAGCCTCCAGAGTCCTGGGGAAGGATCCTCAGGCTGTGATACACAAGGGTTCCAGAATTATGTTATTTCAGGATTTTTGTCCAGCCGTGGTCTGCAAAACGAGGGCATTCAATGAGGCAAAGAAGTGTCTAAGAGGCCTAAATATCCAATACACCTTTCGTTACCCAGCAACGCTCCGCTTCAGCCATGCACTCAAGAGATCAATTGTGTTGGGGATTCTGTAGTTAGAGGTACAGACAGATGTTTCTGTGGCCAGCAAAGAAAAAGCAGAATGGTATGTTGTTTCCCTGGTGCCAGGATCAAGGATGTCTCAGAGTGGGTGCAGAATGTTCTCACGGGGGAGAGGGGCCAGCAAGAGGTCATTGTCCACATTGGAACCAACGACATTGGAAGGGAAAAGGTTGAGACTCTGAATGGAGAATTAGGCAGAAATTTAAAAAGGAGGTCCTCAAGGGTAGTAATCTCTGGATTACTCCCAGCGCTACGAAATAGTGAGGACAGGAATAGGAGGATAGAGCAGATGAATGCATGGCTGAGGAGCTGGTGTATGGGGGAAGGATTCACATTTTTGGATCATTGGAATCTCTTTTGGGGTAGAAGTGACCTGTACAAGAAGGACGGATTGCACCTAAATTGGAAGGGGACTAATATACTGGCAGGGAAATTTGCTAGAACTGCTTGGGAGGATTTAAACTAGTAAGGGGGGGGGGTGGGACCCAGGGAGATAATGAGGAACGAGATCAATCTGAGACTGGTACAGTTGAGAACAGAAGAGAGTCAAACAGGCAGGGACAAAGCAGAGAACAAGGTAGGACTGATAAATTAAACTGCATTTATTTCAATGCAAGGGGCCTAACAGGGAAGGCAGATGAACACAGAGCATGGTTAGCAACATGGGACTGTGATATCATAGCAATTACGGAAACAAGGCCCAGGGATGGGCAGGACTGGCAGTTTAATGTTCCAGGATATAAATGCTACAGGAAGGATAGAAAGGGAGGCA
>NC_057749.1:11971832-12019078 GCF_004010195.1 Chiloscyllium plagiosum
TGGAGGGTTGTTTTTCAGACTGGAGGCCTGTGACCAGTGGAGTGCCACAACGATCGGTGCTGGGCCCTCCAATTTTTGTCATTTACATAAATGATTTGGATGCGAGCATAAGAGGTACAGTTAGTAAGTTTGCAGATGACACCAAAATTGGAGGTGTAGTGGACAGCGAAGAGAGTTACCTCAGATTACAACAGCATCTGGACCAGATGGGCCAATGGCTGAGAAGTGGCAGATGGAGTTTAATTCAGATAAATGTGAGGTGCTGCATTTTGGGAAAGCAAATTGTAGCAGGACTTATACACTTAACGGTAAGATCCTAGGGATGCTGAACAAAGAGACCTTCGATGCAGGTTCATAGCTCCTTGAAAGTGGAGTCGCAGGTAGATAGGATAATGAAGAAGGCATTTGGTATGCTTTCCTTTATTGGTCAGAGTATTGAGTACAGGAGTTGGGAGGTCATGTTGCGGCTGTACAGAACATTGGTTAAGCCACTGTTGGAATATTGCATGCAATTCTGGTCTCCTTCCGATTGGAAAGATGTTGTGAAACTTGAAAGGGTTCAGAAAAGATTTACAAGGATGTTGCCAGGGTTGGAGGATCTGAGCTACAAGGAGTGGCTGAACAGCTGGGGCTGTTTTCCCTGGAGCGTCGGAGACTGAGGGGTGACCTTAATAGAGGTTTACAAAATTATGAGGGGCATGGATAGGATAAATAGACAAAGTCTTTTCCCTGGAGTCGGGGAGTCCAGAACTAGAGGGCATAGGTTTACGGTGAGAGGGGAAAGATATAAAAGAGACCTAAGGGGCAATGTTTTCACGCAGAGGGTGGTACGTGTATGGAATGAAGATGTGGTGGAGGAAGGTAAGAGGCATTTGGATGGGTGTGTGAATAGGAGGGTTTGGAGGAATATGGGCCGGGTGCTGGCAGGTGGTACTAGATTGGGTTGGGATATCTGGTCGGCATGGACGGGTTGGACCGAAGGGTCTGTTTCCATGCTGTACATCTCTATGACCCTAACTTTGGATCACCAGAGAAGGCTAAAGAATTCTTTGACTCTCTTAAATAGACTGTGAGACTTAAACTCTATGGATAATGATTTTATTCCCCCCCCCCACCCCGTTTACCCTTTTTGCCTTCTCCATCTGTTTTTGTTCATTACCTTCTCCGGGGGGGGGGGGGCAGGGAGGGGGGGGTTATTTGCTATTCACACTGTTATTTTTTTATATAGGCCATGCGGCTTATTTGATTTGTATGGGAGGGGGGTTTGTTGTTTTGTCCTACCTCTTTTTTTGAGCGAGGTTCTTTTCTTCTGTCATCTTACTTAGTTTTCTAATAATTGCTGGGATTGTAACTTTGTAGTTTTATATATTTATATTTTGTATTATGCTTGCTAAATGCACCTAGGTGTGGGTGTTGGTTTGGGGGTGGGGGGAGGTAGGTCACTCACTTTCAACTTTGGTTTTATAGAACACTCAAATTTGTCTACTCTATTTTATAATGCCTGGGCCGAGGGCGGGGCACTAGTTAGGAGAGGTTACAGTGGGGTTACTGACAGGTAGTTATGACCCCTGGGAGCAAGGGGGAAAATCTCCTTTCAAATGTGTTTTGTATTGTTTTCTTTACTTAGGAATAGTTTTTAATTGTGTCAGTGTAAATGTCTTAAAGAATGTTTGCTTTTGTGAATTTTCCATGGTCTTTATTCAAGGTGTTTTGGGTAGGTTTCTTCCTCCTGGAGGGGTCTCGGGCTTGCCTGGACGATCATGGCTAGCCATTTGCTAAGGCGGTACACCTGGAATATGAAGGGGAGTAATTCACCAATCAAAAGGAAGAAGATATTATCAAACCTTAAAAAAGAAAGGGTTGAGATAGCTTTCTTACAGGAGATGCATCTACTTGACAAAGAGCACTTAAAATTACAACAGGGTGGATTTGACCAGGCCTTTTTCTCATCTTTTTGTTCAAAAAATAGGGGAGTAGTCATTCTCATTCATAAGAATCTTCCTTTCAAAATCTTAAGTCAGATAAAAGATGAATCTGGACGGTATATACTAATTAAAGCCCTAATAAATGGAGAGGTGTATGGGAATTTGAATCTTTATTGCCCCCCCAGCAAAACCCTTCAAATTTGTAACGGAAGCGTTCTCCAAGTTGATGGCTTTTGGGGCACACTATACAATTATAGGAGGAGATTTTAACTGTATTATGGACTCAGAGACAGATAGGATACCCAAGAGCACTATGAGTATATCTCTTAGATCTCGACAATTTGGGGATCTGAATAAGGAGCTATGGCAAGTAGATGTGTGGAGGTGCCTTCACTCCCAGGGCAGAGACTTTATTTTCTATTGTAATCCACACAAGTCCATACTATAATTGATATGTTTTTTGCTCCCTCGACCCTTTTGAATTCCATATTGTCCTGCAAAATAGGTAATATAGCAATCCCTGATCATGCCGCAGTATATATGGAAGTTAAGACTAGGGACAATGGGACAGACCCCGACATTGGCATGTGGATAGCAAATTTATAAAATATTTTTTTCAGGAATTCAAAACCTCTTTGGAAATTAATTCAGGCACGGCCAGTAACCTGTCGACAATGTGGGAGACCATTAAGGCTTATGCACGAGGTTTGATCATCTCATATTCTGTGACCCAGAAAAGACAAAAGGGAGAACAACAGCACCTGCTCGAGGCTCGCTTGAAGGCAGCTGAGACAACGTATGTTGATAGGTCCTCCATTACTAAGCTACAAAGGATCACAGCCCTTAAGACAGTCTTGAACATTCCACTTACCCAAACAGCAAAGAGGGAAATATTATTTGCAAAGCAAAGACTATATGAATATGGTGACAAGTCTGGCAGATACCTAGCATATCTCACTAGGTACAAAAAGGCTCCTCAAGCTATCATGTCCATTCGGGAAAGTGCTGGTACTCTGACTTGTGATCGTAATAGGATCAATACAGCCTTTAGAAAGTTCTATTTTGAATTGAATAAATCGCAGGACTATGGGGATAGAACTCAGAAGATGGAGTCCTTCTTTAAAAACTTGGCCTTTCCGGATTTAACCTCGGAGCGGGTGTCAATCCTGAATGCCCCCCCCAAAAACCCAGGAAGTACTCAACGCAATTAGACAGCTTCAGAGTGGCAAAGTACCTGGACAAGACGGATTCCAGGTTGAATTTTATGAAGATTTTATAGGGGAACTGGCTGGTCCACTTATAGACATGTATAATTACTCACATAGTCAGGGCTGCCTCCCGCCTTCGTTGAGAGAAGCAAATATTTCTCTCACTCTTAAAAAAAGGAAAGGGCCCAGAAGATTGCTCATCATATCGACCAATATCCTTGCTAAATGTAGATTTAAAATCCTTTCTAAAACATTAGCATTAAGATTTGAGAGGGTCTTACTATATATCATAAAAGAGGACCAGACTGGGTTTATCAAGGGCTGTAGATCAACTAACAATATTAGAAGGGTCTTAATTACGATACAAGCCTGTCAACAGGGACGAATACTGGGGTTAGTTGTCTCCTTGGATGCAGAGAAGGCATTTGATTGGGTAGAATGGTCATATCTTTATTACACACTGGAAAGGTTCGGTGTCAGAGAGGTATTTTCTAAATGGGTCTCAATATTATACAATGACCCTAAAGCAGCCGTGATTACCAATGGTTTGGGTTCAGATAGCTTCAGTGTGGGTAGGGGCTGTCGTCAGGGATGTCCTCTCACACCTTTATTATTCACACTAATAATCGAACGACTAGCAGAAGCTATACGAACTGACTCTAACATGGTGGCTCCAAGGGTTGGTTCGGGTAAACATAAAATCACTCTCCATGCAGATGATGTCCTCCTTTTCTTAAGTAATCCTTTGATATCCATGCCCTGCTTAATTCAAGTGATTAATCTATTTAGTATGTTCTCAGGCTATAAAATCAATTTAACGAAATCGGAGACCATGCTGTTGGGGGGTCTCGCTAGTGTATCCAATTTATCAGACGGATCTTGCTTTCCCTTTCAGTGGTCACTGGAGGGTTTTCTATACTTAGGCATTTTTATCACCCCAGTATTTGGTCAGCTGTATAACGGCAATTTTGTACACCTATAGAGAAAATAAGGCAGGACCTTCAACGCTGGGGAGATCTCCTAATATCCTGGTTAAGCAGAGTAGCTCTAGTTAAACTGAATATTCTGCCTCATCTCCTATATCCTATGAGAATGCTTTCTCTGATGTTACCGAGACTGGCACTGCGTAAACTACACGGCTGGCTTGGTTCCTTTATTTGGAATCGTAGACGGCTCCTTATCAAATTAGAAATGCTGCAGCTTCCACAAGCAAGGGGAGGACTGGATTTTCCAGACTTTAGGAGGTATCAGTTGAGTTCTTTATTATGCTATGTAGCTGACTGGGTCTCTTGTGACCCGCAATCAATTTGGTTAGACATTGAGACTTCCCCTCATCAATCTTTTATTTTTAGATAAGATGAGAGCTATTATGGACCATTGCAAAAACCCTATTGTACTAAATACAATTAAAGCCTGGAGGATAATGCGACAAGATGAGGATAACCTACAAAAAAACCTCTCCTTATACTCCTATAGTGGGAGCATCTGGTTTTCAGCCAGGGCTGACAGATGCTGCATTTAAAATCTGGAGGTCCAGAGGTATCTCTTGCTTAGGGAACCTGTTTGATGGGGAGGTTATGATGTCTTTTGAGCAATTGCACTAGTTGAACTGCCTAATGGAGACCTTTTTCGGTATTTCCAAATACGAGATTATATACAGAAGAAGACCACGTTATTAGACAGTCCTTCCAAATTGGATAGGGAGAGAAGAATGCTGTGGCCAATGGGTCCACCCTCGGTCAGTATTCTTTATCACTCATTATATAATGAGATATCGAAAGACAGGAATTGGGGTTTGAAATCCCTCTAGAAATGTGGGAGGATATTTGGGAAAATGCCAGAAAGATCTCTATTTGCAATAGAAGCCAAGCTATTCAATTAAAGATACTACATAGGGCTCATATAGCACCTGAACGACTGGCAAAATTTAGGGTAGGTACATCCCCAATGTGTCCTCAATGCAAAATAGAAGTGGGCACTCTGACGCATTGTTTATGGACACGTCACAAGATCTGTAGATACTAAGACAGAGTAGCAAATGCTCTGACAGAAATCTTGGGAACGGTGATTAGATTGGATCCAGTGTCTCTTCTCCTGGCTTTTCATATTTGCCCTTCCTGGATGTGCATGGGAGGAAACTATTTTCCATTCTCTCTTTTTGTGCAAGGAAAAATATCTTAGTGAATTGGATAGCTGAGGGCCCTCCAGGACTTTCGAAGTGGCACAGGTTAATCATGGAACATATCCACCTTGACTTCCTCACAAATATGGTCCACCAAAAAACTGAATTATTCTATAAAATATGGCAGCCCTTTCTGAACTATATCAATACAGATATTTCAGCCATATTGTCAAGGGCTTTTGTCTGGCTGTGGTAGTGGCTCTGGCTGGTCCGGGGGCCCTCTGAGGAGGAATCCTGTATAAATACGGGTTTTATTATGACTTGATGTTAATTCATTTTGAGTAAGTACTTAATTATTTAATTATCCTGTTATTTTTCGCTAGTAATGTAGAATATCCTACTTTATGTTTTGGTTGTTTGTAGGATAGATTAGTTGGGGGTTTTTTCCATTTTTTTGTGTGTTTTGGTTATTATTGATTTCTTTATATATATATATATATATATTTAATTGTATATTAGTGTTTATACTTGTTTGTATTACTTTGTAATTTTGTAAAAAGAAGGTTAAAAATGTCCTTATTTTTTCAATAAAAATACCTATTAAAATTTTTTTTTTTTAAAACTTGGCAAGTCTACTCCTTTTGCAGGCAGGGTGTTCCCTACTACTCTCTGAATAAAGAAACTACCTCTGGCATCTGTCCTATATCTATCACCCCTCAATTTAAAGCTATGTCCCCTCGTACTGGCCATCACCATCCGAGGAAAAAGGCTCACACTGCCAACCCTATTGAACCCTCTGATTATCTTGTATGTCTCTATTAAGGCACCTCTCAACCTTCTTCTCTCTAACAAAAACAGCCTCAAGTCCCTCAGCCTTTCCTCATAAGACCTTCCCTCCATACCAGGCAACATCCTAGTAAATCTCCTCTGAACCCTTTCCAAAGCTTCCACATTCCTATAATGCGGTGACCACTGTACGCAATACTCCAAGAGTGGCCACACCAGAGCTGCAGCATGACCTCTTGGTTCTGAAACTCGATCCCTCTATCAATAAAAGCTAACACACCGTATGCCTTCTTAACAACCCTATCAACCTGGGTGACAACTTTCAGGGATCTATGCACTTGGACACAGAGATCTCTCTGTTCATCTACGCTACCAAGAATCTTACCATTAGCCCAATACTCTTTATTGCTGTTGCTCCTTCCAAAGTGAATCACCTCACACTTGTCCACCTCTCAGCCCAGCTCTGCACCTTACCTCTGTCCCTCTGTAACCTGCAAAATCTTTCGGCACTATGCACAACTCCACTGACCTTAATTTCATCTGAAAATTTACTAACACATTCTTCTACGCCCTCATTCTGGTTATTTTTAAAAGTGACAAATAGCATTGGCCCCAAAGCAGATCCTTGTGGTACACCACTAGTAACTGAACTCCAGGATGAACATTTTCCATCAACCACCACCCTGTCTTCTTTCAGCTAGCCAATTTCTGATCCAAACTGCTAAATCACCCTCGATCTCATGCCTCCGTATTTTTGGCAGTAGCTTACCATAGGGAACCTTATCAAACGTCTTACTGAAATCCATATGCACCATATCAACTGCTTTACCCTCATCCACCTGTTTGGTCACCCTCTCAAAGAACTCAATAAGGTTTGTGAGGCATGACCTATCCTGACTATCCCTAATTAAATTATTCCTTTCTGGATTATTATAAATCCTCTCTGTTATAACCTTTTCCAACACTTTACCCACAACCAAAGTAATGCTCACTGGCCTATAATTACCAGGGTGGTCTCTACTCCCCTTCTTGAACAAGTGAACAACATTTGCTATCCTCCAGTCTTCTGGAAGATAAGCAACACTAATCCCCAGTCACAGTTCTTCTTCCTTAGGCAGCACAGGAAATTTGGCATGTCCATAATTTTTATAGATACACCATAGAAAGCATACAGTCTGGGTGAACAAAGTTTTTCACTGTACTCAGGTACAGGTGACAATAAATCAGTCAATCAGGAAATGGCAGTAAACACAAGATCAAATCCAGATACTTCATCTTTGCACTAACTCTCCACCAATTACAAGCTAGTGTTCTGTGCAATGTCTGCTGGGAACTGACCAATAAAATAGATTCTCCCATTTCCTCTCCTAAAAGTAACAGCTAAGTTGACCACTGCCAATGTGACCCTTAACGAACCCCTCCCTGCAGTTCCACTGACACCTCCCTTAAACTATTCTCTGTCCCTCAATACACCAAACAACAGCCCCTTCCCTCACCAATACCCCTTGCCCACCCCCACCTTGTCTACTCCAAGGAACTGTCCCTTCCCCAACTGCACTCCTGTCCACACACTACAACACCCACTTCTCCAAATCCTCACTCAGTGACTCCTCGGACAGTTTCTCCAACAATTAATTATCTCTCCAGATGTGTATCTGATCTTCTCAATCCCACGTTGTTTAAATGTCTTTTGCTTTTTTTTATTTCAAAAATATACCTTATTCATAAAAAGTCTTTCTATAAAAGATTAGTTACAATAGCAGTTCAGTTTTGTGTAGTTTTTGTATATGGAGAACTAAACAAACATTGAAGTTTGGCTTTTGACAGCTCTAACAAACCTGAAGGCATTTCTTAATTATGCAAGATACTATTTACACATATTGGAACCACCAAAAAGTCCAATAACTGAACTGGTCCCCATTGTACTTTGGCAGAAAGACCTTATATGGTCTTTCCCCACTGCGCCTTGGTGGCAGCTGCCCCAAGCTTTCGTGCATCCCTCAGTAAATAATCCTGGACCTTAGAATGCGCCAGTCTGCAACACTAGGTCAAGGCTAACTCCTTGCTCTGGAAGACCAAGGGGATTTGGGCGGACCAAAGAACATCTTTCACAGAGGTGATGGTCCTCCAGGCGCAGTTGATGTTCGTCTCAGTATACTGATAATAGATCTTGAAAGTCAATTCACCAAGTTCTTCTCAGTTTGACTCCTGACACTGTTTTACTCTGACCCACTGATCCCTCTCCTGGTCACTGATATTTAATTCATGGTGTCTGTTCATGTTGAGAGAAATCTGTCACATAATTAGAGGTGTCCAGTGTGAATTGCAGCTGTTCTTACCTTTTTGACATCTCTGACCAGGTAGTGCAGAGTGTTGGGAGGGCCCAGCCTCTGGAAAAAAACATGAAGTCGTTACTTAGTCCTGTTTCAGTGGTTACCCCAGCACCCTCCCCCACCTCAGTCCAACCATCTTACTCAGCCAATCTCTGTTGAGGGATGATGCTGACTCACCGTGTTGTAAAGCTCCTCTAATCGAGGGATGGTCAGGAAATTGTGGATATTTACTCCATTTTCAATCAACAGCTTCACAAAGTCAACACGGTCCAGAACCAGTGCATCGATCATGGCCTGTTCCAGAGAGTTCACCTGCAGTACCAGCACAGAGCAGTCAGTACATGGTCATATCAACAGCTGTGAGGCAGGAATGCTACAACAGCTGGATTCTCACCCAGTTCAGCAGCTCCAACTTCCGTGGGTCACTCTCCTCTTTCACTTCATCCTTTCCTTTCCTCTTCCCTTTTCCCTTTACTTTAGTTGGCCGCTGTTTTACAGATTTTTTCACTTCCTGAGGGGCGGATCCAGACCTGCTGCCCATTGGCTGAAAACAGAACAAGACAGGGATGTTGGCTGTGAACCAGAGACAGTTTACACACTACAGGATTTAACCAGCACTTCATGTCAATCCATCAAACCCAGCCAGTTGTTACCTCATAGAATTAGAAAAAATAAATTATTCAAACATTGGACTCATCCCCAGTCAGGTTTTTAAAAGGAGTCAGCAGTAAGCACAAGGTCAAATCCAGACACCAAGGGTCACCAGACACTACACCTTTGCCCTAACTCTCCACCAATTAAAACCCAGAGTTCTGCAATGTCTGCTAAGGCCTGACCAGTAAAATGAGTCTATATTCCACCTAATTCCCCTGTTTCCTCTCCTGGAAGTAACATCTAGGTTGACCACTGCCAATGTGACCCTCATCCTAACCCCTCCCTGCAGTTCCACTGATACCTCCACTGCACTATTCTCTGTCCCCTGAATGCACTGAACAGCAGCCCCTTCAGTCACCAATACCCTCACCCACCCACACCTTGATTCCCCACCTTGTTTACCCCACGGAACTGTCCTAACAGCGCTGCCCTACTTGAGCCCGTTATCTAAAGCAAGATATATTGACATTGGAGGCAGTTCAGAGAAGGTTCACTAGACTGAGACCAGACATAGAGGAACTATCTTAAAAACGTTGAGAAAATTGTGCCTGTACTCAATGGATTAAAGAAGAAGAGGAAACTTTATTGAAACATGCAAGATTCTTACAGGATAGATGTGGAGAGATTGTTTCCCCTTTTGAGAGAGTTTAAGACCAATCGCCATCATCTCAGAATAAAGGGTCATACGTTTAAGAAAGCTATGTGGAAGAATGTTCTCTAAGAGGGTAATGAATCTGTGAAACTCTTTACTGCAAAGGGCTGTAGGAACAGGATTGTTAAGTCTATTTAAGGCTGGGACAGATGGATTTTAATCAGTAAGGGATTCAAGAGTTACAGAGAAAAAGCAGGAAAGTGGAGCTGAGAATTATCAGATCAGCAATGATCTCAGTGAACAGTAGAGCAGACATGATGGGTTGAATAGCCTACATCTGCTCCAACATCTAATGGCCCGGTGGAAGGAAAAAGAGGAACAAATTTGTAAGGAAATTATACAAAGTTGCAAAAATTAAATGATAAAACAGTCATAATGGAGGGGGGGGGGGGGGTTTAATTATCCAAATATAGATTGGGATAGTGGTAGTGTAAACGGAAGAGAGTGGCAACAATTCCCAGAGTGTTTCAGAAGAATTCTGTACCGAGGCAATATGTATCAAGTCTGACAGAAAAGGAAGCACTGCTACACTGGTTCTTGGGAACAAGGAAGGCTAAGTGGATTAAGTGTCAGTCAAGGAGTATTTAGGGAACAGTGATCTTCTATCACAAGGTTTAGATTGAATATAAAAAAAGGACAAAACAAAAACAGAGTAAGAATAATTAGCTGGGAGGAAAGCCAATTTCACTGGGGGTAAAAATGGATCCAAACCAAATAAACTGGAGTTAAACAAAAACAGAAATCACTGGAGAAAATTCAGCAGGTCTGACAGCATCTGTGGGAAGAAAGCAGGGTCAAGATTTCGAGTCCGGTGACTTCAGAACTATTGGTCATTAGGAAAAGCCAGTACTTACGCTGAAACTGAAGTGGGGTAGGCAGAGGAAAAGTTGAACAGATAGGAGGAGATGGAGCCAGGAGAGAGAGAGAGATATGGAAGGGGCAGGTAAACAAGAAGATATTGAAGACCAAGCTAGGACAGAAAGAAAACTTAATAAGAGATAGTAAGAGCTAAATATGAGAAAATGGGTTCACTGTGCTAAAAGCTGTCCTGTCCTGCTATCCATTATCTCCTTGTTTGTCTACAATAGAAGAGGTATTTATACTAATTTTTCAGTCTTAGACTCAAGGCTGGTGCCAGACAACTGAATAATTGTGAACTGTTACATCCTTGTTCAAAAAAGGGGACAAAGATAAACTTAGCAACTATATTTTTATATTTTACTCTTCCTGCATCAAAAGTTCTATCAGAAATCCCACATACACATCCCATCCAACACCTGTCCTGTCCCGTTCCAGGATATAGCCAGATTATCACACAGCTGTGGCTACATTCCTTACATTCCACAGAACTGCATAGTTTTCTCAGATAGCTATGTGAATCTGTCAATGCCACGAAAGCCCCAAAATCCGTATCAGAAATACAAATCAAAGGAATTGTACCGGCCAATGATTCCCAAAGACAAAAATTTGATTGCGGGCAATATCCACCCTATTCCAGGCCATTGCTAGACTCAGTTGGTCTGGGGCTGACGCATTTGTACCTGGAATGGAAGAAAAACAAGGCATGAATCAGAATAGGAAAGCCTGGCAGGGTAATCTGTTGTTAGTTCAGTAATCACAATCTGATAACAAATGATTCGAGTTCATAACTGTGGTTACAAGTATGATATTTATGAGATGATTATTTTTTGGGGCTGTGTCTTTAAACTTATAGTGGAGAGGTGGACAAGTTAAAAATCACAACATCAGGTTATTGTCCAACAGGTTTATTTAGCAGTACAAGCTTTCAGAGCACTGCTCCTTCATCAGGTAGCTAGTGCGGCAGGATCATAGGACTCAGAATTTATAGTAAAAGGTCAGAGTGTCATACAACTGATGCGAAGTATTGAACAAACCGAGATTGGTGTTAAATCTGTAATCACTTAGAATGGGTTGCAGGTTTCAATTCATTAATGTGTAAATCCCAGAACTTCTTTCAAGTCACATTCCCGAGATAACTAAAGTTTAAACTTTAAACTTAAATGTTAAGTTATCTCGGGAATGTGACTTGAAAGAAGTTCTGGGATTTACATATTAATGAATTAAAATCTGCAATCCCATTCTAAGTGATTAAAGTCTTAACAGCAATCTAGGTTTGTTCAATACATCACATCAGTTGTATGAAACTTTGATCTTTTACTATAAATTCTGTGTCTATGATCCTGCCTCACTAGCTACCTGACAAAGGAGCGGCATTCTGAAAGCTTGTACTTCCAAATAAACCTGTTGGACCATAACCTGATGTTGTGTGATGTTTATCTTTAAACTTAGGGTAAAGTAAAAGAGGTTGTTTGACCTGTTCTGAAGTCTGACTGATAGGATGTTTGGATGACACACTGATAAAGATTAAATGGAGGCCCAGACTGTTCTGCTGGGAACAAGGTGCATGGTGTACACCTGGGGAAAACCCAGTATTGGTGCTGGTCAAACCATTAGTTTCCAAAGCCCCAGGAAGGAGTTGAGAATATGGAAAAAAGATCTCTTCTTCATTGTCCATGTAAGTTCTAAAATAGAAACAAAACAGAAATTGCTGGAAAAATTCAGCAGGTCTGGCAACAGATTGTGTAGAGAAAATAGAGTTAATGTTTCAAGATCCAGTGACCCTTCTTTTCATGCTTTCAATACTTTTCATTGTATCTCACTACACGTGACAATAATAACTCAAATCTAACCTAATCTTCAGAACACTTTTGTTTCTGATTTCTAGCATTTGCAGGTTTTTTTTTATTTTGAATTCCAAGATAGACTTGGGTTCTAAATTTTACTTGATCAGTTTTAGTATTTGGATACAAAGCCCATGTAATTCCTGTTACAATAGCACTTAACTTTGAGAGGAGAACGTTTCTAAGATACTCCTGAAACTCACACACCTAGTCTTCCAGAAATTAGGAGAGCAAGCAGCTCGATGTCAAAAACATCAAAAAAATGTTCACTATGTAGGAATGTACTGAGACCTCATGCTTGGATTAAAAACAAGGAAAACTCATAAAATGAGACTAGAAACTTTACCTAAAGGGAGGGAAGTTTGTTGTTTTTGTGTTAAAAAGAAAATGGGCACATGGGTTGGGAGATGGAGATCAATTTCAGACTGTAAAGTTGCTTACAAAAGTAGCCTTTAGTCAATAGTCCTTTTAATTAGATTAAAATCTAAAAATGTAAAATCTTAGGTGGAAACTCAATAATTCCTGAAGACCATGTGAAATCTTGTTGTGCTGCCTTTTCAGCTATTACCTGAAGGTTCAAATTTATTTTTTAAAGGTTATTCGTCTCTACGATACCATAAAACAAATCTCACTTCCCTTGGTATCTTAAAAACTCAGATTTTCCCATGTTCACCAATTGCTCCCAGTGCACTTAATGCAAGATGGTAAGATAAACAATCCAGTCACTGAGAGGATTAAACAAGAGTAAATTACAAGTAAATTCCAAAAACACAGATGGGCTATGAAAGAAAATTGAACCAGCTCTTTTGGGATTTATTTATTTATTAGGATATAATAAGCATTTCATCTGGAGATTGGGGGGGAGGGTGCATGAGAACAATTCTGATTACATCGATTTTAACACAGTTGAAGATAACAACAGGAGGAAATTCAGCAGAAGATGAGAGTAAGGCGTTCAACAAGGTTCCCCATGGTAGACTGGTTAGCAAGGTTAGATTTCATGGAATACAGGGAGAACTAGCCAATTGGATACAGAACTGACTCGAAGGTAAAAGGAAGAGGGTGGTGGTGGAGGGTTGCTTTTCAGACTGGAGGCCATAGGCACACCAGTGATGTGCCGCAAGGATTGGTGCTGGATCCACTGTTTTTTGTCATTTATATAAACGATTTGGATGTGAACGTAGGAGGTATAGTTAGTAAGTTTGCAGATGACACCAAAATTGGAGGTGTAGTGGAGAGCAAAGAAGGTTACCTCAGAGTACAATAGGATCTTGATCAGATGGGCCAATGTGCTAAGGAATGGCAGATGGAGCTTAATTTAGATAAATGTGAGGAAATCAGAGCAGGACTTATACACCGAATGGTAAGATCCTGGGGAATGTTGCTGAACAAAGAAACCTTGGAGTGCAGGTTCATAGTTCCATGAAAGTGGAGTCGCATGTAGATTGGATAGTGAAGAAGGCGTTTGGTATGCTTTCCTTGATTGGTCAGAGCATTGAGTATAGGAGTTGGGAGGTCATGTTGCGGCTATGCAGAACATTGGTTAGGCCACCTTTGAAATATTGCGTGCAATTCTGGTCTCCCTCCTACAGGAAGGATGTTGTGAAACTTGAAAGGGTTCAGAAAAGATTTGTAAGGATGTTGCCAGGGTGGGAGGATGTAAGCTATAGGAAGAGGCTGAATAGGTTGGGGCTGTTTTCCCTGGAGTGTTGGAGGCTGAGCGGTGACCTTATAGAGGTTTATAAAATAATGAGGGGCATGGATAGGATAAATAGACAAGGTATTTTTCCTGGGGTGGGGGAGTCCAGAATTAAAGGGCATAAGTTTAGGGTGAGAGGGGAAAGATATAAAAGGGACCTAAGGGGCAACCTTTTCATGCAGAGGGTCATGCATGTATGGAATAAGCTGCCAGAGAAAGTGGTGGAGGCTGGTATAATTACAACTTTTAAAAGGCATCTGGATGGGTATATGAATAGGAAGGATTAGAGGGATATGAGTCAAGTGCTGGCAAATGGGACGAGATTGGGTTGGGATATCTGGTCAGCATGGATGAATTGGACCAAATGGTCTGTTTCCATGCTGTACATCTTTATAACTCAATGAGAAGCTGGTGGGATAGGGAGCACTGTCATTGGGCGAGGTATCCAGGGGTTCATTTAAATTCTCTGGGGACATGGGTTTGAATCCCATCATGGAAAATAAATTTAAAGTCAAAGCAATCTGAAATTGAAATCTAGTCTAAGTCATAGTGACCACGAAACCATCAACTGTTCAAAAAATTTACTAATAGTTCACCAATGCCTTCTGAAATGGTACTTTTCTTTAGGGAAGGAAATCTATTGTTTTTATCTGCCCTGACCTACGTAACACCAGACCCGCAGAAATGTGGTTGACTCTTCACTTGTCTCTGAAATGGCCAAGTCAGTTCAAAGACATTGGGCAACAAATTTTGGTAATTTCCACATCTATGAGAAAATAATTAAATAAATAGTCTTACCTTTTAGCAGTGCCATTAAGATAGCAAGATCAATATCCTGTTGTCCTTCTGAACCCATTCGAAAAACTGTGATCTGTGGGAGAGAAAAGCCAAAACTGGAGTGACAGGTTGAAGACTTAATAAATTCAGGGATAAACCAATGAACATTTTCTTTTCAGGTTCTGTCCCTGAAGGGAGGTCTGACCCACAATGCCATGATCTTCATCACAGGGAGGGCATAGAGGAGCTCCCAAGCCGACACCAGCTGCATTAGGGATTGAACTGTGTGCTGTTCTAATCCACACTGGCCTACCCAGCCACTGAGTCTAGATTAGACTGGTGCTGGAAAAGCACAGCAGCTCAGGCAGCATCCAAGGAGCAGGAAAATCGCCGTTTCGGGCAAAAGCCCTTCATCAGGAATAGAGGGACCTTTTACCTATCCAGCCACTGAGCTAACTGGACCCGCATAAGACCGGCGTCTATGTGGTGACACTTCCGTCATGTTGTAGCCTGGAGGTATCGATAATGACAGTAGAAGGTCCAATTATTTTCCATCCAACATGTCTGACTAGCAATCTCTTCCATTCCTGGTGCCTAACATTGATGTATGTTGGAAGGATTTACAAGTTGCTCCTCCACCTTTTTGTCTGAGTTATGAATGCATCTTCATTAAGCCCCGGAGTGGGACTTAAACCTGGAATTCCTGGCTCAGAAGCAGGAACACTACCTTCTGCACCACAGGACCTACAGACCATTCAGATATAACACACTTTTCCTCAACGCAAATTCATTCTAACCTGATTGACGAATCGGGGACACTATTTGTAAAGTGCAAACTTTTAAAACGTGTTGGCTGTAATACGATTACATCGCCAACACTTTAAGCGCTGTTTCTAAAGCACAGTTTTTCTATAACGCGGGGTTGTACAAGAATGCTACCATCATGTTATCGAAGAATTGACTGTACTTCTGAGATAACAAAACCCATGGTTAAGCTAAATGGATTAATAAAAACCTAAAAATTGAACGATTTGTGTATCACTAATGGAAGGAAGGGTCAGCTGCTGAGTTGTTGCCTACCTAGTAGAATACAATGCTAGTGACCCTTCTTTCCATTTTTGAAATTCTCCCACGAAAAGCTTTTATAGGGACCATCTGCTTACCGTCTGCCTAACTCAGCTTCAGCCCAGTCATGAACAGCAGGCTGGTCGATCACAGCATACCTCACGACAAGAGACATAGGAGGTGGGAGCAGGAGTATGCCAGGCGAAAGTGAGGACTGCAGATGCTGGAGATCAGAGTCAAGATCAGAGTCAAAAGCCCTTTCTGCTCCTCAGATGCTGCCTGACCTGTTGTGCTTTTCCAGCACCACTCTAATCTTGACTCTGATCTCCAGCATCTGCAGTCCTCACTTTCACCTAGTTGATTTTAACCTTCTTGCAAATCCTCTTGCAAGGATGCCTATGTTGAAGAAGTTCTCCTCCTCTCTCTACCAGGAGCATGCCATTTAGCCCTTTTGAATCTGCTGACTGTGGCTGATCATCCAAAGGAGTATTCTGTTCCCAGTTTCATCCCATACCCTTTGATCCCTTAGCTCTAAAGATTTCATATATACTGTATCCAATATTTTGGTCTCAAACACTTACTGTGACAGAATTCCAAATGAACTCACCAGACCAGCATTTACACATTCACTCAATTGCCCAGCATTTATACACTTCATCAACAGCCCAGTGTTTACACATTGACTCAATCGATCAGGGTTTAAAGATGGACTCAACAGGCAAATCTTTCCATGACAAATCAAAAACAATGAAAGCCAAATGTAAAATATACCAAATAAGAAATTCATTGTGTTCTCTATGCCCATGTTGATGCTCACCAATGCTTTCTTCTTCATACACTCCATGATGCTGACAAAGAGTTGCTGTGACTGATGGCGATTGTAGTTGAAGGTTTTCTGAACGGTAACCATGAGCTGATCTCGCACTGACTCACTGATTATTCTGCACAGAGCAGTGGAAATGAAAGACCTGAGAGTGACTCCTTTGTGAGTCAAAAACATTCATTTACATAGCACCTTTAACAAGTAATATCTCCCAAGGGGTGTTATCAAACACAATTTGATGGAGTATCATGAGGAAAAAGGAAAACAGGTGACTAGAAGCTTGCCAACATGCTAGGTTTAAGAAGCATCTTAAAGGAATGAGATGAGATAAAGCAGGAATCCCAGAGGCAAGGAGATTAGGCAGGCCTGAGATCAGAACTACTAGTGGAGGACCAGGTTTGGAGTGTGCAGCAACCTGCGAAGGTCGTCAGGCTGGAGAAAGTGACAGAGATAGGGAGGAGTGTAGAGACTGAAAGAGATTATAGAGATAGGGAGGGGTGTTGGAGCTGGGGGCAGTGACAGAGATAGGGAGGGGTATAGCAGCTGAAGGAGATTACTGAGATAGGAAGGGGGTGTAGGGGCAGGAGGACGTGACAGAGGTAGGGGGGGTGAATGTAAGTTTGCTCACTGAGCTAGAAGGTTCGCTTTCAGACTTTTCATTACCATATGAGGTAACATCATCAGTGAGAGTCCGGTGAAGCACTGATGTTAGTGACCTGCTTTCTATTTATGTATTTAGGTTTCCTTGGGTTGGTGATGTCATTTCCTATTCTTTTTCTCCAAAGGTGGTAAATGGGGTCCAAGTGGATGTGTTTGTCGATAGAGTTTTAGTTGGAATGCCATGCTGTAAGGAATTCTCGTGGATGTCTCTGTTTAGCTTGTCCTAGAGTATATATGTTGTCCCAGTTGCAGTGGTGTCCTTCCTCATCTTATATAAGGATACTAATGAGAGAGGGTCATGTCTTTTTGTGGCTGGTTGATGTTCATGTATCCTGGCGGCTAGTTTTTTGCCTGTTTGTCCAATGTAGCGTTTGTTACAATTCTTGCAAGGTACTTTGCAAATGACATTAGTTTTGCTTGTTGTCTGTATGGGGTCTTTTAAGTTCATTAGCTGCTGTTTTAGTGGGCTACTATGATGCCAAGGGATCTGAGTAGTCTGGCAGTCATTTCTGAGATGTCTTTGATGTAGGGGAGAGTGGCTAGGGTTTCTAGATGCATTTTGTCTGCTTGTTTGCGTTTGTTGCTGAGAATCGGTGGATTGTGTTCACTGAGTACCCGTTCTTTTTGAATACGCTGTATAGGTGATTTTTCTCTGCTCTTCATAGTTCCTCTGTGCTGCAGTGTGTGGTGGCTCATTGAAATAATGTGCTAATGCAGCTTCATTTGTGGATGTTGGGATGATTGCTTCTGGCGTTCAGTATTTGGTCTGTACGTGTTGTTTTCCTGTAGACGCTGGTTTGAAGTTCCCCATTGACTGTTCACTCTACTGTGACATCTAGGAATGGCAGTTTTTTGTTGTTTTCCTCCTCTGTTGTGAATTTTATGCCAGTAAGGGTATTATTGATGGTCTTGAAGGTCTCTGGTCAGAACTACCAGAGGAGGACCGGGTTTGGAGTGTGCAGCCATCTCAGAAGGTCATCAGGCTAGAGGAGGTGATAGAGATAAGGAGGTATAGGGGCTGGAAGAAGTAACAGAGGTAGGTAGGAGTGTAGATACTGGAGGAGGTGACAGAGATAGTGAGGGCTGTGTAGGGGATGAAGCAGGTGACAGATAGGGAGTCATGATTTGGAGAGGCCGGTGTTGGACTGGGGTGTACAAAGTTAAAAATCACATAACACCAGGTTATAGTCCAACAGGTTTATTTTGGAGCGCTGCTCCTTCATCAGGTAGTTGTGCAGTATTCTCCACAACCACCTGATGAAGGACCAGTGCTCCAATAGCTAGTGCTTCCAAATAAACCTGTTAGATTAAAATCTGGTGTGTGATTTTTAACTTTGTACAGATAGGAAGGGCTGTGTAGGAGATGGAGTAGGTGACAGAGATAGGGAGGAGTATAGAGACTGGAGGAGATTCCAGAGTTGGGAAGGGTTTGGCGCTGAATAAGGTTGCAGAGATCGGGAGGGTTGAACTAGTGATTTAAAAAGGAATGGGATTTGAAAATTGAAGTGCTGTCAGACTGGGCGCCTGTGCAAATCAGCAAGCACCTGGGTAATGTGTGAACAAATGTGGAGTGAGCTAGGGCTGGGACAGCAGAGTTTTCAATGAGGTCAAATTGCTCTAAGAGAGAAGCAATGCTGCAATGGCATATGCTGACTTGCAAATTCATATTTTTCTCAAATTCAGATCAAAATATAGATCAATGTAAGTGTGAACAAGTAAAGGGCTTTATAAGATCATCAGATGCTAAAATGTTGTCATACCCTTGCGTTGTTCAGGTGACACACAGTCTCACACAGTTATGGGTTGGATAGTACTGGGTTGCTATGGGCATACTGTCAAGCTGTAAGTGATTTAAAGTTGTACCCTCCTTCTGCTGAGTACTTGTGCGCAAATGCCAGGATGTCAGAAGCTCTTCCGCTACCATCACAGACCACCACCGGGACAGGAGGGTCCTCACGGAGACTCTCCAGGACAATCGATATCACATTGGGACCACCTTCCACGATCAAACACACCACTGGTACTCCCTGGCCAAGCCCTAGGCACAAAACAGAAAAGTCAGGAAAACTCAAACCAAAAGCACACAGTCCCACCTTTGCAAAAATTCAAGTCAATAAGTTCAGAGATAACAATATCCTGACTTGGCAGTGAGAGAGGTCACAGACTGAGTGCCACAATCTTTAATCAAGGCTCCATATGTAACCAGGACAAATACCATGCAAGTCTCTACTAACTATTTGCTATAAGGGAATTTGATCTCAAGAGTGATGTTGTTCACAACAGGACTGGGTCTACAGGACAAAATGAAGATCCCAAAGTTAATTTCAGGCAGCAGACCACCTACATAAGTCATGTGGTCATGGGAAAATTTCTGAAGTTGGATTTGGCATATATTCACAGACAGTTAAATGAATGTGCTGTCCCTGTCCTGGGAGTGTTTGATGGGAACAGAGTAGAGAGTGTGTTACATTTACCTTTCCCATGCTGTCCCTTCCTGATAAAGAGCTTATGCTCGAAGTATCGATTTTCCTGCTCCTCGGATGTTGCCTGACTGGCTGTGCTTTTCTAGCACCACACTCTCGACCCATGCTGTCCCTGTGCTTGGAGTGATTGATGGGGGACAGTGTAGAGAGAGCTTTATTTTGTACTTAACTGTGTGCTGTCCTGGTTCTGGGATTGTTTACAGAGGCAGTATAAAGAGGGCTTTACTTTCAGTTTAAAAGAGCAGAAAAAGCTTTATGTTGTAACTAAACCTGTGTCATCCCTGTCCAGAGAGTGTTTGATGGGAACGATGCATTTTACTTTCAGTTTAAATGAGTACACAGGACTTCAAGTTTACTTTCTGTTTAAAAGAGTACAGGGAGCTATACTCTGTATCTAATCCTGTGCTGTTCCTGTCCTGGAAGTGTTTGATGGGAGACAGTGTAGATGGAGCTTTACACTGTATCTAACTTGTTGTGGAGGTGGAATGCTATGTTGGTGGGATTAGAAAAGTGAAATTGTCAAACTGGGAATAGTTCTATTAACTTATAGAAAAGGTAAAATGTATTGAATTTTCAGAATGATCATTGATCCTCATTGTAAAGTTGACATTCATTCCCTTTCCCAAAGAGAAACTGTGTGGATCTAAATTCCCTAAAGAAACATTATCATGAGCAATCAAAGAATCTCCAAACTTCAGATCAATTGCTTGTCTTATCAACTCTCGCTCACAAAAGCTCAATAAAACTGAAAAGTATAGAAGTGACCTGGTGACAATTGAGTGATCCTTTGTCCTCCTCGCCTTATGAATATTCCCAGGCACAGGATGAGAAAGGGAAACTCACTGGCCACAGGGACTTGGCAAACTTCTTCTAATGTTAGCGACGAGCTGACTCGCAGTGCACACGCCGGGTACACCTTGTGCTGAAAATTTCCTTACGTGTGTTGATTTTCTGCAGGGAAATATGTTTCTCCAGTTGTCGCCGGAGCCTAACCTCAGCTCCATACTTGCCCAGGCTGCCATTATCAGCCAGGATGAAGTGAGTGTGTGTGTTGCTCAGCACCGTCAGTTTACTTAGAGGGTTTGACATTGTTTGATAGGGTTTGGTAACCTTGAAAAAAAAAGCAAAATATTAGTGATCTGTCCCCCTCCCCCAACTCTCAGTGACCTCCCCCCTTCCCCTGACCCTCAGTGACCTCTGCCCCTTTACTTTCAGTTGATACCCCTGATCCTCAGTGACTTTTCTCTCCTCTGACCCTGTGACTTCCCCCTCTCCTGACCCTCAGTGACCTTCTCCTCTTCCTGACCCTCACTGATATTACTGCTCTCCCTGACCTTTGGTGTTTTGTCCAATCACAGATTATTGGTGCCTGGCCCCACTACAACTCAATACTGACATACCCACCCCAGAAGGTAAATCTGACACTGGAGCTCTCACTGGAATCAGAAACTGTGTCAGAGAAAACATTCCATTATTACCTGGAGAGAAATCAACTCAAAGAGACCATGACCTTCCTGAGTTTGGGTTCCCCTGGCCTTCAAGTCAGATAAATCTTACCTTTTGGGAATGTGCACAGTTTGAGAAGTTTCTGATCTGGGGAAACAATTACTGCTTTTAATACTCACATCTTTCCCAATTAAATCCATTCTGTTCTCTACAATGCCCCAGGGAGCAAATCCAATTGCATAGATCCTTCCACGCGATTTGGAAGAATGATCTTTCAAGGCATCTCCTACATGACGGATCACACCTTCAAATCAACAAGAAGTAATTGTCAGCCCCAGCAGTGTTACTCACCACTTGCCCTGGGAAATGGGGAATTTGTTGGGACAGTAGGACAGGGCTAGAATATGGTGAGTGTGCAATGAATCTATAGAGAAGCATGTCGGGTAGATGGTGGGGAAATTGGGAGGATTGGAGTTTGGGTGGCAAAGTTTGGAGTACAGGTGGAGGTGAGGATACATGCAGAAGTGATGGGGAGGGGGCTGGGATACAGGTGGAGATGTGGGAGATACAGACTGAGGTGGAGGAGGGATACAGGTTGAGGTGGGGATACAGGCCAAGATTAGGTTACAGGCAGAGGCGGGGAATGGTAATCGTATATTGTTTGTGTTTAATTGTGTGAGGCGAGTGCACATTAGTCTGAGTGTCACTACATTATGTAACTGTACTTTTTGTAACATGTAACTCTGTAGATAATAATTTCTGAAAATATGTAAAGATTAACTCCAATGCTATGCATCATTGCCCGGCTTTTAGGTGTGACAGAGGTATGAGCTAAATTCCAAAGAACAAGCAGGAATAAGAGGTGAAATAAGTTCAAGGAAAAACTTTAATTCCGATTTAACATCAGGCTATACCCCAGTCCCATGGTACCTGCCCTGCTCCGGGCCACAGATGGGAATGTGGAGTGGTGTCTTCCAGATCACCTTTGCCTAATTGATTTGTCCAGTCTATTTGAAAGTTAAAACTCCCCACGACTTTTTTTAAAAGTACCAATTATTTGGATAATGTTCTGTTTAATTGTTTAATGGCTATTACGGGGCCTTTTGTCTAGTGTCAGCCATGTTTTCTTTCCTTTTCTAATCTCCAAATGTACTGAGATTCTTAGCCAAGATCCTTTCTCATTACTGTCCTCATGCCATCTTTTATCCAAGACAAATACTTTTCCTTTTCCATTCTGTCTGCCTCTTTGAAATGTTTTGCATCCCAGAATATTTATTTCCCAACCTTAGTCACCTTGTAACCATGTCTCTGTAATGACGACCAGGTTAAAATCATTTAACTCTATTTCACCTCTAGTTCACATATGTTATAAATGCTTCAGGTGTGCAAATCTTCAATTTACTTTTAAACTAGCATTTTTTTGAATGGACAATATTCGCCAATTCACCACTACCATGAAACTCCCTATCTCTTGTTGTCCCACTCTGTTTGGCCTCTCACCAGTGTTGACTCCAGCTGTGAATATCCAGGCTCCTGTTGTCATTGCTGCTTTGATCAGACCTTTGCCAAACACCTGCTTCAATTTAGGTTGAAGTTCAAAGTTCTGAAGTCCGCCATGAACAGATATGAGAAGCTTCGGAAGTTCTAGTTCCCACTCTGTGGTCATGAGCTGGAGCAGAAGGTCAGGCTTGGTGTCATAGGAAACACGAATGTACTGCAGGATCAGAAGTGGAGATTGAGGCAGAGCAAAATTTACAAATTAAACCTTCATCACAGATCATCCTATCCATTTACCACAGAATCTGAAATCTTCTTGCTCTCGAAATGTATCCTCCTGCCCAAATTGAGCTTGATCTCAATCTAATCTAAAGTCACTGAATCTCCATAGGACACAGTTCCTGAAGGTGCTGACTCTCACTGGGATATAGTTCCTGAAGGTGCAGACTCTCACTGTGACATAGCTCCTGAAGGGGCAGACTCTCATTGGGACACAGTTCCTGAAGGTGCTGACTCTCACTGGGACACAGTTCCTGAAGGTGCTGGCTCTCACTGGGACATTGCTCCTGAAGGTGCTGACTCTCACTGGGACACTGCTCCTGAAGGTGCTGACTCTCACTGGGACACAGTTCCTGAAGGTGCTGACTCTCTCTGGGACACAGTTCTTGAAGGTGCTGACTCTCTCTGGGACACAGTTCCTGAAGGTGCTGACTCTCACTGGGACACAGTTCCTGAAGGGGCTGACTCTCACTGGGATACAGTTCCTGAAGGTGCAGACTCTCACTGGGACACAGTTCCTGAAGGTGCAGACTCTCACTGGGACACAGTTCCTGAAGGTGCTGACTCTCACTGGGACGTAGTTCCTGAATGTGCTGACTCTCACTGGGACACAGTTCCTGATGGGGCTGACGCTCACTGGGATACAGTTCTTGAAGGTGCTGACTCTTATGGGGACACAGTCGGAAATATTTTTTGGCCTCTATCGCTCCCCCTTTTCTCACACTCTTTATTTGCCTCTCATTCTTTAAAAATGAAATTTTTGCTGGAACAGCAGTTGCTTCTCTCTTGGTTCCTTGACTAACACTTCATTCAAATTATTCAAAAAGCTGGTTTTATACAGATCAGTTTGTATAACTGCACTCCAGTTGAGTGAAACAGTGAATCTGGGTCACAATGGGATTAAATGATGGAATCAGCTTTAAATCACATTTTTGTAACAGAATTTTGGTAATAAACCTTCAGATCAGCACAAGTCCCTGCAGGAAGATGAGATGCATCACAAATTCAATCCATTTGCTCACAATTAAAGCGGACAAAAGAAAACAACACATTTCTAAAAGAGAAATTTGGTACAGAACTAGCAATAAAATTCCTCAGCCCCAATCCCATCCACACCATCAGAATACCCCATAAAAGCCCAATCTACTACATCACCTCAGTGACCCAAATTCACTTCCCATTGCGAGTTCTACTTCACTGCAGATATGTGATAAACTTTAAGGGACTTATTCATATCATTACTGAATCACAGCATGTTGCCAGATGGTACAAAGGTTTCAGTTTCCATCTTACTGAGCTCTCTTGTAGCATGATGGGCTGAAGGAAGTGTATTACAGTACATCCAAGTTACTTGGATTGAACTGAGACATGCACGTGCATGTGATTGTACAGTGCATATGTAAATATAAGTGCTGTGATAAAACGTCATTGAATGCTGCAGTATCGTGTAACTCATGTCTCATGCATGTATAATAGGAGCTAACATCAGGATTCACATCATGATAGTTGAAGATCATCAGCTATCATTCCATGTCATGTCAAGAAGTCTAGTGGCATGATTACTCAAATATTAATCCAGAGTCTCACATTCAAATCCAACTAGAGAAGATGATGAAACTTGAATCTAATAAAATCTGGAATTAGGAATTTAATGGATGACCATGAATCCATTGTTGATTGCTGGAAAAACCCAATTGTGGTTCACTATTGTCCTTCAGAGAAGGAAATTGCATTCCTTACCTGGTCTGGCCTACATGTGACTCCAGACTGACAAACATGTTGCTAAACTTAACTGCTCTCTGGACAATTAGGGATGGGCAATAAACACTGGCCTAGCCAGCAACACCCACATCAATGAATGAATGTTTTAAAGAAATATCACGATGGCAACATGGCAGTAAGCATCAAGGTTGGAACTGCATGGTGGCTCAATTGTTAGCGCTGTTGCCTCACAGCGCAGGGGACCTGGGTTTGATTTCAGCCTTAGGTGACCATCTGTGTGGAGTTTGCACATTCTCCCCGTGTCTGTGTGGGTTTCCTCCGGGTGCTCTAGTTTTCTCCAGTAAAAAAAATGCAGGTTGGGTGAATTGGCCATGCGAAATGCAGGGTTACAGGTGAAGGGGTGGGTCTAGGTGGGATGCTCTTCAGAGGGTTGGTGTAGACTCGATGGGCTGAATGGCCTGCTTCGACAGTGTAGGGATTCTATGAATTCTATTCTATGAATTGCTTATAAAATAATCCTGTTTAGAATACTAAACAGCTCTGGATCACAAATCATTTGGATGACCAGCCACTATAAATTTACCGGAGTACAGATCTTTAATTTGAATAGACAGATTTACCTTCTTATTGCATGAAGGTTGGGCTGAAAAAGTGAGAAACCCTCTATCTCTTTTACAATAATACATTACTGCTGTGAGACGTGACATAACACACAGCAGTCACCATTCCAATCTAACTCCAAGCGCCCTGTTCCTCATTCCTTGGAATAATTTGGAAAATTATAGGCTAATTAGCCTAACTTTGGTTGTTGGTAAAATTCTAGAATCCATAATTAAGGATGAGGTTTCTAAATTCTTGAAAGAGCAGGGTCGGATTAGAACAAGTCAACATGGATTTAGTAAGGGGAGGCCATGCCTGACAAACCTGTTGGAATTCTTTGAAGAGGTGACAAGTAGGTTAGACCAGGGAAACCCAGTGGATGTGGTCTATCTAGACTTCCAAAAGACCTTTGATAAGGTGCCACACGGGAGGCTGCTGAGTAAGGTGAGGGTCCATGGTGTTCGAGGTGAGCTACTGGTATGGATTGAGGATTGGCTGGCTGATAGAAGGCAGAGAGTTGGGATAAAAGGTTCTTTTTTGGACTGGCAGCCGGTGACAAGCGGTGTCCCGCAGGGTTCAGTGTTGGGGACGTAGCAGTTCACGTTATATATTAATGATCTGGATGAAGGGACTCGGGGTAATCTAGTGAAGTTTGGCGATGATACGAAGTTAGGTGGACAGGCAGGTAGTACTGAGGAAGTGGGAAGGCTGCAGAAAGATCTAGACAGTTTGGGAGAGTGGTCCAGGAATTGGCTGATGGAATTCAATGTGAGCAAATGCGAGGTCTTGCACTTTGGAAAAAAGAATACAAGCATGGACTACTTTCTAAACGGTGAGAAAATTCATAAAGCCAAAGTACAAAGGGATCTGAGAGTGCTCGTTGAGGATTCTCTAAATGTAAACATGCAGGTTAGGTCCGTGATTAAGAAAGCGAATGCAATGTTGTCATTTATCTCAAGAGGGTTGGAATATAAAAGCACCGTTGTGCTACTGAGACTTTATAAAGCCCAGGTTAGGCCCCACTACTGTGTCTAGTTTTGTTCCCCACACCTCATGAAGGACATACTGGCACTGGAGCGTGTCCAGCAGAGATTCACATGGATGATCCCTGGAATGGTAGGTCTAACATATGAGGAACGGCTGAGGATCCTGGGATTGTATTCATTGGAGTTTAGAAGATTAAGGCGAGATCTAATAGAAACTTACAAGATAATACATGGCTTGGAAAGTGCTGCAGAGTGTAGTGGAGGCCGGGACGCTAAATGTCTTCAAGGCAGAGATTGATAAATTCTTGATGTCACAAGGAATTAAGGGCTACGGGGAGAATGCGGGTAAGTGGAGTTGAAATGCCCATCAGCCATGATTGAATGGCGGAGTGGACTCGATGGGCCGAATGGCCTTACTTCCACTCCTATGTCTTATGGTCTTATTCCCAGACAGTGAACAACAGATCCATAATCATTAGGATCAGATTCATGTATTTAATTATCTTCATGAATATTTATTTACATTGTACCAAGTCTAATGCTTAGATCAAACACTTTGGGAAGGTACAGCCAAATCCAGTGTCTCCAAGATGGAATGCAAAGAAAGATTTTGGTGTTGATTTGGGTCAATATCACATGAAATTCATAATGTACAATTTGGTGTTGGTCCTTACCATGGCTTTGCTCGTGTGCCCACCACCTTGAAATTCCATGGCTCCGTAAGCATCAGTGGGACTAGCCTGAGTGTGCTTCTGGGGTGTCCATTTCTCGGGCTGAACCACCTGCTTCTCCTCCTCTCCTGTGTCATTGGATGGAGCAGTTGGAGCAATAGTGACATGTTGGCCAATCAGCTGACCACAGCCGCACCTTGGAAAAAGAGGGAGCTGAATTATCACATCCAAAGGAGACACTAAGTCACCAACACAACTTGCATTTAACCTTGAAACCTCATAACATTGAATGCCCAGCTCTTCAGAACTGTACTGTTACCTTTGTGGATCTTTGGGGTTTGGAATAACACAAATACAGTCACGTTTCTGGAAATGTTTCTCGATCCAAGCTTTGTGACCCTGGAGTTAGAAATAAGATTTTTTAAATTCAAATTTTAAATTCAAATTAAATTCAAGGATATAATCTAGAGATAAAAAACAAATTTATGTTGTATTGCAGTTTTCACAATCAGATGTCAGTGAAGGAGCATACACTCTCACCCCTTCAGCCCATTGCCTATTGTTCTGTTGCTAACAAAAAAAATGGAATCTCATTTGAGAAAATGTGGACTCTTGTACTCTGATACCTTGCATTCATACAACATTAGTAACATAATTAAATATCTCAAGGTGTTTAACAATAGCATGCTAGATAAAAGCTGACACTGCACCATTGAAACGATTATTAGAGGTGACTGAAAGCTTGGTCAAAGAAATGGCTTTTAAAGATCCTCCTGAAGGAGGCGGAAGAGCAATAGGGAGATTTAGGGAGGGAATTTCAAAGCAAAAGGACTAGGAAGCTCACGGCACAGCTAGCATTGGTGGCAAGCTGAAAATTATAAATCAGTCACCTTGGATGGTTGTGGGGCTGGAGGAGAGGTAAAGAGGGGCAAGACCATTGAGGGATTTGATCTCAAAGAGCCCATATAGGTCAGTAAGCACAGGGATGGTATGTAAATGGGACTTTGTGTTGACTTGGAAACAGGCAATAAAGTTTTGTCAAGTTGAATCAGATGGAGAGTGAGATTTGGGAGAATTTTGTCTCCCTAATGCTGCATCTATCCATTTCCTGCAAAATTAAGTCCTTTAGCTTAATATTTGAGAGACACACTGACACAAACTTATGACAAGTTTAACCATAAATCAAGGATTGAAATTAAATTCAAAAGGCATTTTTATTAATATTGAAACCAGAGTTTTGTTCTGTGGCTCTATTATTCCAAACCCACCGCCCCCAAGGGGAATTTCTTAACACCGAGGAGGAATTGATGGAAATCACATGGGTGTAGGTGAAGTCCAAGGTTTCTGTGTAGTTTCAGGAGATTTTTCACTGTCCAAAACTACAAGGAAATCTGTAAACTCACACACCTGGATGTCATAACTGCCTCAGCTTTCCCTGGTGGCTCTGGCACCTACCATTACAGACAGTCCCTGCCTCTAGCCAGCAGTTCCTGGAAACCTGGCACTCTAGCGACTAAACTTAATCATCAGTTTTTCAACTCAAAAGGAGTCTGGCCCTACCACAAAGTTAGCTGCCAGTCATGAGTCCAACTCATTTAAACCAGAATTGCACACGGATCGGTCTAAGTAAAGCAATGTTCCAAGAATGGAAACACAAAATCAGAAAGTAAAATTTAAATATGCATCATAATTCTACCTTGACAATGAAATGTTGGTGAAGTTACATTTCAGACTGGGGAACGACCTCTGTTATAAAGTAGACCAAGTCTTCCATTTCTTCAACTTTCTCACCTTTAGTTCTTGGGAATTTCTTCAGTTCACTAACAATGTAGTTACAATGAAGTTAGAATACTTTGTAACTTCAGTGTCTTGTTCAATTTAGTGATCCGGTCCCATGATCAGGTTCCTGTTGTTTTCTTGCAATTCTACATGCCAGTGAGGTGACTTTTGAACTCTGTGAGTCAAGTGTAGCCATTTAAGCAGCAGCTCATGTGACCAGGAATTGAAGAAGCTGTTTTGTTTGGCTCATGAGTTGAGCTGAAAGGTAAATCCCCCTGTGGCTTCATGACATCCTCTTGGCCTGAAGATTTTACTTCACATGTGAGATGAGACATTTGTTGATAAGAACCCATCACCACCGTGCAAAAGGATCCTTTCACCCCACATCCACACTCCTGATCCTTAGCTGCTGCAATGATTGGCCAGCCACAGGAGAAAGTCCTCAAAATTCAAACTCACTTTTCAACTCGAGGAGCCCAAGTTCATGTTCAACTGATTCGCCATAATTGGAACAACTGTGCAAATGTTCCAAAGACCCAGGTGAAAACTATAGTTCTACATTCTCTCTAGATGAGGAATTACTGACAGGCTTGTAAAAAGAGGTCACTGAAAAATAATCACAATTAATCTGTCTAATGCATATTGACCTTAGTGTCATCCGCAAATTTATTAGCCCATCTTTCTAAGCCCTATCCAGGTCATTTATGAAAATGACAAACAGCAGTGGCCTCAAAACAGATCCTTGTGGTACACCACTAGTTACTGAACTCCAGGAACATTTCCCATCAACCACTATCCTCTGTCTTCTTTCAGCTAGCCAATTTCTGATCCAACCGCTAAATTACCTTCAATCCCATGCCTCTGTATTTTCTGCATCAGCCTACCGTGGGGCATCTTATCAAATGCTTTATTGAAATCCATATACAGCACATCAACCACTTTATCCTCAAACACCTGTTTGGTCACCTTCTCAAAGAACTCAATAAGGTTTGGGAGGCACGACCTACCCTTCACAAAACCGTGTTGACTATTGCTAATTAATTTATTTCTCTCTAGTTGGTTATAAGTCCTCTCTCTTGCAACCTTTTGCAACACTTTACCCACAATTGAAGTAAGACTCACTGGTCTATAATTACCACGGTTGTCTCTACTCCTATTGTTGAACAAGGGGACAACATTTGCTATCCTCCAATCTTTTGGCACTATTCCTGTACACAATGATAACATAAAGATCAAAGCCAAAGGCTCTGCAATACTCCGGGTGCTCCGGTTTCCCCCCACAGTCCAAAGATGTGTAGGTCAGGTGAATTGGCCATGCTAAATTGCCCATAGTGTTAGGTGCATTAGTCAGAGGGAGTTGGGTCTGGGTGGGTTACTCTTCGGAGGGTCGGTGTGGACTGGTTGGGCTGAAGAGCCTGTTTCCACACTGTAGGGAAATCTAAAAAAAAACCCATCTGGCCCAGGGGACTTAGCTATTTTCACACTTTCCAGAATTGCTAACACCTCCTCCTTGTGAACCTCAATCCCATCTAGTCTAGTAGCCTTTATCTCAATATACTCCTCGACAACATTGTCTTTTTCCAGTGTGAATACTGACCAAATATTTTCATTTAACACTTCTCCTATCTCCTCAGACTCCATGCACAACTTCCCACTACTGTCTTTGATTGGCCCTAATCTTACTCTAGTCATTCTTTTATTCCTGACATACCAATAGAAAGCTTTAGGGTTTACCTTGATTTTACCTGCCAATGACTTCTCATGTCACCTCCTGGCTCTTCTTAGCTCTCTCTTTGGGTCTTTCCTAGCTAACTTGTAACTCTCAAGCACCCTACCTGAGCCTTCATGTCTCATCTTTACATAAGCTCCTGTCTTCCTCTTGACAAGAGAGTCAACTTCTTCAGTAAACCACGGTTCCCTCACTCGAGCACTTCCTCCCTGCCTGATGTACACACTTATCAAGGACATGCAGTAGTTGTTCCTTGAATAAGCTCCACATTTTAATTGTGCCCAATCCCTGCAGTTTCTTTCACCATCCTCTGCATCCCAAATCTTGTCTAATTGCATCATAATTGCAAGTTCCTGGAGATGCTGACTCTCACTGGGATACAGGACATTGATATAAGATGTTGAAGACAAAAGGATAAAATCTGTTTGAATAATTTGCTCATTCAGAAATTCATTAAAAATGCTTGTAGAAATAGATTAATTGCGTCTTTCACCAATGAATTGAATAAATCCTTTAAAAGTTAAAAATGTGCACAATAATGGGAAGAGATGAAGAGAAGGTAACCAAATGGATAACTCCTTCAATAAGTCAGCAAAGCCCCATGGGTAAATGGCCACTTACTGTCATGTCATTGTATAATGCTACATGAATGAATTTGAGATCAGGCATCTTTTTTTAAAAAATAAACATCTCATTTGTTCATTTGATGAATTAACCTCTAACATTTGCTTCCTATAAATGTGTCCGTTATAATTCTGGAACACAAGTCTCGATGAATGCTCCACACTGCTTATAACTTGCCTAGTCCACATATTGACCACAACTAAGATGCCACATCAGTGACTGTTCCCAATTTATTTCTAGTCTGTTCTAACCAATGGCCAAAATGACTGAGTGGTCCTGTCCTGTCTCCCTGTGGCAGTTCTACAGTGGCCTCTGCTCAATACTTCGTAAAGCCCTGCATCAAGATCAGCAAGTCAGCTCATGGGTGAGCAGTATCCCAAGGTGAAGAATGAGAACCTCCCAAAATGCTGTGGTCACAAATGGTTTTAATATTTCACCCTAACGTAGTGTTGATCATTAAGTATTCCACATTTCATGGTCAGATTCCTGTCATTCTAAACATTCTAGGACTTATCATGCTTAGAGTTAAATATTCCCTGATCGATATCAGAAAGCAGTTCCAGAATCCAAATAGTTTTAAATGAGATTTGATTAAATTGCTTGGACAATGACTAATGTCTTTAACCCCTGTACTGACAACACGTTAAAGGGGAATGTGTTCAAACACATAAATTTGTGTTCAGAATTACTCACAAAGAATTGCCATCATAGGACATACTGTCATAAATCCATGCCAAAATCAGAAAACTGACTATTCCCAGCACACGGTTTCAGTTGTAAAGGAAGACAATTTGTCAATGTTCTTTTCAGTTTAGTGTTTTTCTTGTTTTGATCTCATTATTGCTCATATCTTGTTTGTGAAGAGTTTCTCATTCTTTTAGTTTGCTGTAAGTTACAAATGCCAGGAGTTCTCCGTACTGTTCACGTAATCGTGAAAACACAACACAGAGGCAGGTAATTGAAAATGTACTGCATGAAGGTTGGAAGTTGTGATCTTGGGGTATATAGAACATGCATCAATCTCTTACATGCCATCCCCCAGTCCAACAGCACATTCCTCAACCATCATAACCCCAGTTCCTCACTGCCACCCGAAACAAACATTTTTAAAAATCCATTCTTGAGATGCAAGTGTCACTGTCAAGGCCAGTATTTGTGTCCTGTTCCTAATTTCCCTGTTAATTGAGTGGTTTATTCAGGCCATTTCAGAGGGCAGATAGAAGTTCACCATATTGACCTGGAGTCATATGGAGGCCACACTAGGTAAGGATGACAGGTTTCCTTCCTTAAGGATGTTCATGAATCAGATGGGTTTTTATGACAATCCATGCTATGTAACAAGTTTTTATTTATTCCAGATTTTTAATGAAATAAAATTCCACAGGTTCTGTGATGAGATTTGAATTAATTTCTCCAGTATATTAGTCCAGGCCTTTGAATCAATTATCCAGTAACATTACCATTGTACAATCACCCCTATGAGGTCTCTTGACCACCAACACCACATTCCCCACTCCCACCGTGCAATATATACATACACACACCTCCCCATCCAATATCTACACAACCATCCCCCAAAAGGGCCAGCGAACACTAGCCTCTGCTTATTTGGCATAAGGTCACTGGAATGCCTTCAGTGTTTCTGTCTTTCCCCCTCCCAATAATCACCTGGATGTTCACACTTTGAACTTTGTCAGTCAGCTTTGCTGGAAATGTGGAGAATTGGATGTGGATAGAATTAGATAGTCAGTGATATCCTCAACTGTCAAATAGCCTGTTACCGATCACTTCCTTGGCATAACTGTACAAAGCACAAGAGAATATTAGGTGACCTGGAAATCAGACCCAGTAAGAGTGAGGAGATTGGGAAATAAACATGCTCAGTTTAATTTTAAGTCAATGTTACACTTACACATGTAATAAACGTAAAAGGGCATGTATGATGCAGTTATCATAACAAAACCTGTCCCTTAATCAGACACAAACTGGAGGAAAATTTAAGTCTTTAAATCTGTCTCAAATTATAAAATGGATGGATCTAGACCCCTCCCCTGTAATGGTCTCCTTAAGCTCGGTTCTACACTTGATTGATAGGTTAAGCACTGTTTATACACAGGATGATGAAGATGAATCAACAGCTTGGACTGTGACTACCACCGTGTTACTCACCTTCTGTGACCCAGATATCGTACGTTTAATGGAGGTGCGTTTCAAGGAGCCACTTGTTTGTTTCAAGGAGTTTGTCAGCATCTTTCCTCTTTAACAGCCGGCTCTACTTGCTCCCATTGGACCTGCATCTTCAAGGTGGGCTCAGTTTTCACTTGTACTCAACCAATGGGTGCCGACACACATTACACGGGAGGAAAATAAAAAAAAGAGATGGCAGCAGCCTGACAGAGACAGTTGTGCAGAAAGTAGATCAATGGAGCACGGGGCAATACATCAGTCCCACTCTGCCCCAACTATAATCAGGCTTAAATCAGCTTCCGACCACAACGGCTGTAAGGAAGGAGATTTAACAAATGGTGATTGGAAATAAATCTACTTTGCAGAGTGGAGATTTCGTACACGCACAGGAGTCAGATGGAAATAATTTATATCATCAGGAAAAGAGTGAATGAATTAAGCAGATGGCCAACATTTGTTGGAATGTAATGTTAATGATGAGCTATATGCTGAAAGTTAACCAGGGCACCCCCGATAGTGCCCAATCCACAACAGGGATGGATTTACAAGGCGCAATCATAATTTACTGAACAAGATTAAATTAAAACGGTTGCAGGTGAAATGACAGAATGTTTCTGATTGACATTTTGCAGATAGCGTAAAATTTCTTCAGGACTTTACTGGAACTCAGTGATGATCATAATTGCTGCCACTTGAGGATTTTTCCCAAGTATTCATGGGAGATCAACAGCAACATCTCTGCCTCATATTCCTGTCTGTAACCACAGTAAAACTAATTGCTCCAGCACCAAAACAGGCCATTCAGCTTAACAAATTTCAAATGACCACCTTCTCCATGGAGGCTGTCATTAATACAAAGAAAGAGGCCATTCAGTCCTTCTAGTTCATACCAGGCCAACTAATTCTATTCCCCACAGCCTTTCGTAACCCATCAAGTTTAATCCCACTCCTCTGCTCATTCTCCCTACCCTTTAATATACCAAATTAAAAACAAAATACAGTGGGTGATAGAGACCTATAATAAAAACAGAAAGTGCTGAAGAAACTCAAAGGTCTGGCACCATCTAGGGAGAGAAACAACTTCTTGAAGAGTAATTATGGATTTGAAACATTAACTCTGTTTCAACGGTGCCGAATTTCTCCAGCACTTTCCATCTCTCTTTAATATCACAGTCAGCCTAACCCCATTCTTCTTATTACCCTTCAATATTCCTATCTTAAAGCAAAGAGTTTGTGGATCATGCAGGAAGGTTTGCATGAGAGTTCCACACCTACCACTTGTTTTCAGGAAATTGACCTTCCCCTATCTGAGCAGATAGGGGAAGCCCTCAATGAGTTTTTTGCTTCGGTTTTCACCAAGGAAAGGGACCTTGTTGTGAATGAAAACTTTGAGGAGCCGGAATACAGTCTTGACCAGATCAAGATTGATGACGTTGATGTGCTGGACATTTTGGAAAACATTAGGATTTATCAGTCCCCAGGACCAGACCAGATTTATCCTTGGCTGCTCCGGGAAGCGAGAAAGGAGGTTGCTAAGCCACTGGAGAGGATATTTGCCTCCACACTCTCCACAGGAGTCGTATCGGAGGATTGGAAGGAGGCAAATGTTATTCCTCTTTTCAAGAAGGGTAATAGGTAAATCCCCTGGCAATTACAGACCAGTCAGTCATATGTCTGTGATCAGCAAAGTTTTGGAAAGAATTCTGAGGGATAGGATTTATGACTATTTGGTAAAGCATAGTGTCATTAAAGGCAGTCAGCATGGCTTTGTGAGGGGCAGGTCATGCCTCACAAATCTTATTGAGTTCTTTGACGTGGTGTCAAGACAGGTCAATGACGGTCAAGCAGTGGATGTGGTGTATTTGGACTTCAGCAAGGCATTTGATAAGGCTCTCCATGGTAGGCTCATTCATAAAGTCAGGAAGTATGGGATACAGGGAGATTAGGCTATCTGGATTCAGAATTGGCTGGCCGACAGAAGGCTGAGAGTAGTTGTAGATGGAAAGTATTCTGCCTGGAAGTCAGCATTGAGTGGGGTCCCGTAGGGCTCTTTTCTTGGGCCTGTGCTCTTTGTAGTTTTTATAAATGATTTGGATGAGGAGGTTGAGGGGTGGGTTAGTAAATTGCAGATGACACAAATGTTGGAGATGTGGTCAATAGTATCGAGGACTACTGCAGGTTGCAGCGTGACATTGACAGGATGCAGAGCTGGGCTGAGAAATGGCAGATAGTGTTCAGCCTGGATAAATGTGAAGTGATGCATTTTGGAAGGTCGAATTCAAATGCTGAATATAGGATTAAAGACAGGATTCATGGCAGTGTGGAGGAACAGAAGGATCTGGATGTGCAAGTACATAGATCCCTCAAAGTTGCTACCCAAGTGGATCGGGTTGTTAAGAAAGCATATGATTTTTGGCTTTCATTAACAAGGGGATCGAGCCGCGAGGTTTTGCTGCAGCTCTACAAGTCCCTGGTGAGACTACACTTAGAATACTCCAAAATCTGGTTTCCAGCATCTGCAGTCATTGTTTTTGCCTAGTTGATTTTAACCCTACTGCGAATCCTCTTGCAAGGATGCCTGCCTTGAAGATGTTTTCCTCCTCTCGCTACAAGAATCTCAGGGAGTCCCTCTCCCACTGCAACTCCCAGGTCATTTCTTCTGCCCTGAAGCTCTTCAACCAGGTCATGAAACAAACTCGCTACCACAGCCACATTTGCTTCACCTATTGTACTCCATGCTACTTTCTCCCCACCCCCACCCTCCTCTAGCTTATCTCTCCACGCTTCAGGCTCCCTGCCTTTATTCCTGATGAAGGGTTTTTGTCCAAAACGTCTATTTTGCTGCTCCTCGGTTGCTGCCTGAACTGCTGTGCTCTTCCAGCACCACTAATCCAAAATCTGGTTTCCAGCATCTGCAGTCATTGTTTTTACCCACTTAGAGTACTATGTCCAGTGCTGATCGCCCTACTATAGGAAAGATACAGAGGCTTTGGAGAGGGTGCAAAGAAGATTTAGCAGGATGCTGCCTAGACAGGAGGGCTTGCCCTATGAAGAAATTTTTTAGATTAGATTACTTACAGTGTGGAAACAGGCCCTTCAGCCCAACAAGTCCACACTGACCCGCCGAAGCGTAACCCACCCATTCCCATACATTTACCCCTTTACCTAACACTACGGGCAATTTAGCATGGCCAATTCACCTGATGTGCACATCTTTGTGACTGTGGGAGGAAACTGGAGCACCCGGAGGAAACCCATGCGGACACGGGGAGAATGTGCAAACTCCACACAGTCAGTCGCCTGAGTCGGGAATTGAACCCGGGTCTCTGGCGCTGTGAGGCAGCAGCGCTAACCACTGTGCCACCGTGCCACCCAAATGTTGAATAAGCTTGGATTTTTCTCTCTGGAGAGAAGGAGGAAGAGAGGAGACCTGATTGAGGTATACAAGATAATGAGTGGAATAGATACAGTCAATAGCCAGAGACTTTTCCCCAGGGCAGGACTGACTGGTGCGAGGAGTCATAGTTTGAAGATATTAGGAAGAAGGTATAAAGGAGGTGTCAGAGGTAGGTTCTTTACGCAGAGAGTTGTGAATGCATGGAATGCGTTGCCAGCTGTGGTGGTGGAAGCAGAGTCATTTGGGACATTTAAGCAACTGCTGGACATGAACATGGATAGCAGTGAGTTGAGGGGTGCATAGGTTAGATTATTATATTTCACATTAGGATTAAACCTCGGCACAACATCATGGGCCAAAGGGCCTGTTCTGTGCTGTACTTTTCTATATTCTATGCATATGTTCTGTGTTCTTCATTCCCTACATTCCTCCTAATTTGGGCAAAACATCGCCATCTGCTGGAATATTCCCAATACTACACAAACCATTTCATTTGAAAACCAGATCCTACAGATGCTAATAGGAATGTTTCATGTTTCACAGCTTTTTACACCAATTAAATACTGTTAAAGTACTGTGCTGAAACTGAAGGTAACCTTGTGAAATGGTTCAGTTAATTGTTCGCTGATCTCACATTTTTTTTCCATTTGGGGAATAGTTGGGAAATGTTTCTAGGATGAGCAGACTGTTACCAACATGAACAATTTTACTGTGGCCAGTAAATCCTGGAATGGGAGTCAGAAGATCTGGCCAAAAGGCAGGGATGCTATTTACCAAAGTCCAATGGACTGGCTCAAAGGTAGAAGACATAGAGTGGTGGTGGAGGGTTGTTTTTCAGATTGGAGGCCTGTGACCAGTGGAGTGCCACAAGGATCGGTGCTGGGTCCATTACCTTTTGTCATTTATATAAATGATTTGGATGTGAGCATAAGAGGTACAGTTAGTAAGTTTGCACATAAGAGGTACAGTTAGTAAGTTTGCAGATGATACCAAAATTGGAGGTGTAGTGGACAGCGATGGTGGTTACCTCAGATTACAACAGGATCTTGATCAGATGGGCCAATGAGCTGAGAAGTGGTAGATGGAGTTTAATTTAAATAAATATAAGGTGCTTCATTTTAGGAAACTAAATCTTAGCAGGACTTATACACATAATGGTAAGGTCCTAGGGAGTGTTGCTGAACTTTTATCTGAATTAAACTCCATCTGCCACTTTTTGGCCCATTGGCCCATCTGGTCCAGATCCTGTTGTAATCTGAGGTAACCCTCTTCGCTGTCCAATACACCTCCAATTTTGGTGTCATCTGCAAAGTTACTAACTGTACCTCTTATGCTTGCATCCAAATCATTTATGTAAATGACAAAAAGTAGAGGACCCAGCACCGATCCTTGTGGCACTCCACTGGTCACAGGCCTCCAGTCTGAAAAATAACCCTCCACCACCACCCACTGTCTTCTACCTTTAAGCCAGTTCTGTATCTATATGGCTAGTTCTCCCTGTATTCCGTGAGATCTAACCTTGCTAACCAGTCTCCCATGGGGAACCTTGTCAAACGCCTTACTGAAGTCCATATAGATCACATCTACTTCTCTGCCCTCATCAAACCTCTTTGTTACTTCTACAAAACACTCAATCAAGTTTGTGGGACATGATTTCCCACGCACAAAGCCATGTTGACTATCCCTAATCAGTCCTTGCCTCTCCAAATACATGTACATTCTGTCCCTCAGGATTCCCTCCAACAACTTGCCCACCACTGACATCAGCCTCACCAGTCTATAGTTCCCTGGCTTTCCCTTACCACCCTTTTTAAACAGTGGCACCATGTTAGCCAACCTCCAGTCTTTTGGCACCTCACCTGTGACTATCGATGATACAAATATCTCAGCAAGAGGCCCAGCAAACACTTCCCTAGCTTCCCACAGAGTTATAGAGTACACCTGATCAGGTCCTGGGGATTTATCCACCTTTATGCATTTCAAGACATCCAGCACTTCCTCCTCTGTAATATGGACATTTTGCAAGGTGTCATTTAAGAGGCATTTGGATGGGTATATGAATAGGAATGAGTTGGAGGGATATGGGCCGGGTGCTGGCAGGTGGGATTAGATTGGGTTGGAACATCTGGTCGGCATGGACGGGTTAGATCGAAGGGTCTGTTTCCGTGCTGTACATCTCTGACTCTATGACTCTATGACTCTCTGTCTATCCTGGTAGGGATCTACAGGGTCTGCTTGATCTAATGTGTTAAAAGAAAACTATTTGTAGATGAAAGAAGAGAAGCTTGACTGAAACAGTATGTACATTATTGTATGATAAAGACAAAGTTGGTAGAATTCTAATGGACCATAGGGCTGCTCTCTCATTAGAGAGATGACAGGTAGTGGTTTAAGGGTCACCACATATGTTGACGGGAGAGTTTGAGAAGGACAGTCTTTCATGGTAATCTCTGTTTATGCTGGAATTGAAAATCACAAACCAGCCATCTAGCCACCGATCTAACCAACACACCTGCAACACTACACAAGTTACAGTAATATAACAGACATCATAACAGAGACACCAAGGCAGATCCACTTCACCACTTTTACTCGGTCAAAGTCCTAAGTCCATATGACATAATTATTGTGGGTGTTGCTTAAAGCACTGCTCAGTACTAACCCTTTCAGACCTTTACACCCTGATACATTATCAGATCCCTACTTTGTTTACTGGGGATGTTGAGATCATTAGGGACCCTTGTCTTCTGACTTTCTACAGATTTCCGGTCAGAACTCTCTGAGGCTGCCCAGCTACGGCCTGGCTGCAATGCGGACAGTGGCACTGACCTTCTTTGATGTAGAAAAGTGAAAGTTTGGACAAAAACAACGACTGAGCAACTATTATGTTTTCATAAGCAACCATTCCTGACCCTATCCCATGGTCCCAGTTCTCTATCTGTCATGCACACTTTGAAGATGAAGACACTGAGATGGCAACCACAGCAACAGCTGTTAATTTGGGATTGAATGTGGCCTCATTCCTTGGTGTACTACCTGAATGCCAGCTTCCTGGGCCTTAATTGGGTGGAAGATCCATTTCTCGAGTTGTTCAAACCCCAACCCAATGAAGATCATGCGAGAGGGTGAATTTGCAGCTGGGGCAGCTTCATGACCCAGAATCAAAACCTGCTTTTGATTCCCACCTCCAACTGGATAAGGAGCAACAGGACGTTACAAAGAGACATAAATAGATCAGATCAGATGAAGTTTAACATAGAGAAATATAAGCTCATCCAGTTTGGACTGAAGGAAGTCAAATTAAAATATTTTCTTAAAAGAAGAAAGAATTTCTTTATTTTGTTCAGTTCTCTGTTCAAAGGGAAGTCTGGGTAATAACATCACAATCTCTGCTATGGGTACAGCTAGAAGGCAAGTCTCAATTCTATCCAGTTTATTGCCATTGGCACCAATCTGCTTCAAAACAACTCTCTAACCAAAACCCAGCCTCCACTGAACAGTGCTCTGATAAGGCTGAGTGGCTTCCACGGCCATTTTCAATAGCAGTTAAGAACAACCACGTTGCTGTGAATCTGAAGTCACATTTGGCCAGTAAGGCCAACATATTTCCTTTCCTAAAACAAGGTCCTGAGGAGTATTGTGGAACAGAGGGACCTAGGAGTACAAGTACATAGTTCTTTGAAAGCAGCATCATGGATAATCAGGGTGGTGAAGAAGGCATTAAGTATAGGAGGTAGGGCATTATATTACAGTTGTATAAGTCATTGGTGAGGCTGTACTTGGAGTATTTTGTACTGTTTTGGTCACCCTATTATAGGAAAGACATTGTTAAACTGGAAAAAGAGCAAAGAAAATTTACGAGGATGTTGCCAGGACAAGTAGGCCTGAATTATAGGGAGAGGTTGGCCAGGATAGGACTTTATTCCTTGAAATGTAGGAGAAGGAGGGGTAACCTCATTGAGGTGTATAAAATCATGAGGAGCATTGGTAGGATGAATGCATATAATCTTTTTCTCAGGTATGGGGAATTGAAAATTAGAAGGCATAGGTTTAAAGTGAGAGAGGAAAGATTTAAATACGACCTGAGAGGCAACTTCTTCATGCAGAGAGTGGTGTGTATATAGAATGGGATGCCAGAGAAAGTGGATGAGGTAGGTACAATAGCAATATTTATAAAAAAACATTTGGATAGGTACATGGATGGGAAAGGTTTAGAGGGATATGGACCAAATGCAAACAATTGGAACTAACTGACTGGGCACCATGGACCAACATGGACCGGTTTGAGCTGAAAGACCTGTTTCCATGCCGTTTAACTCTATGACTCTAAGGATAATGGGAGGCAAGGCTTTCCATGTTTTTTTTCAATTCTGGATTGCTTGTCTCCATTTATAAAGCTGATTTTGCTATTTATTCTTTGAAAAGAGTAAAGCACCACTACACTCTCCCCATTACACACTCCCAGGACTGATACAGGATGGGTCAATACACCAGTCAGAAGAAACTTTCACCTCATCATTCTGTCCTGGACATTAAGCCTGATTCAGTGTAAATGTTCCTGCAACCTTAAAAGTGTGTTCAATTAGATCAGTTGGCTGGACAGCTATTTTTCAATTCTCATTCCTGATGAAGGGCTCTGGCCCGAAACATCAATGCTCCTGCTCCTTGGATGCTGCCTGACCTGCTGTGCTTTTCCAGCAACACACTCTCAGCAGTGTTTCAATGCAGAGTGTTGCTAACCATATGGGTTCAATTCCTGCACTGGCTAAAGGAGTCAAACTCTCTCCTCACCTCAGTGTGCTTGCTCAACAATCATCTTATTTTGAAAATTTGATTGAGGAATTGATTGAGTGTGAGCCAACAAGCCCTGCATGTTACCAGATATATAACCTGACTGCATGGGATATGCACTTGTCATAACGGATTAGTGCTATTTAATTATGTTAACGCAATATTTAATTGATTAAAAACAATGGCTTTAATCCCTCTGGAATGGGGTCATTGAGTTGATAAATATTTGGGAATGAAAGCCAGAATTTGAATTGTTTAGTTTCCAAGAGCCAGGGTACCAGATCCATTCTCCCACAGGCGTACTGTGTGGCTGCACTATATGTTAGGGCATTTATTCCCAACTCTTTCAACAACTCAGCACACTTCAGTGAGACAAACAATTCCATAGTACACCCACTTTTTCAGCCAAATTAATTGCCCATTACTTAAATTTATAATAGTTATTGTCTTACTGGAGAGGTTTGCAACATAGTGCATACACAAGATACAGGAGAATCAAAAGCTCTGAAAAAATACACCATCTTCAACTATGAGCACCAAAACATTATTAATGTCTGCTCAATTCAACTATTTTTAACTATTTACAGACTTTAATCTGTTCCACATGTTGCAGTCAGTTCCGAGTTTAACTTTTGCAGAAGACATTTCATTTTTGTAACACTTTGTTTAAAAGAATATTTTTTATGAAGTAAGTGAATCGATACCTAATTGAAACTCAATGGATCAGAGCAAAACACAAAGTGGAGAAAATTGCAATTTACCTGGTTAGTGGGAGGCCTGGGTTTGCCAGTGTGTGCAGTCTGTTGATCCTGGGAGGAATTGATGAAACGGCCACCTACAAATCTTGCTCCATTGACAAGCTCTCCCTCCTGTTGTTTTCATGCACTCTCTAGTATTGGAAACACTAGCTCACTGAGATATGATTTCAGAAACAGCAAGAATACAGTAATAGCACAGTCAGAGATCATTGGATATTTATGTACTGCAGTCCAAACTTCGAGGTTTTGAATTATAATTTTGGTTGGACAGAATATTGTTGAAGATGAAACAATGTTTGATTACATTTGTTTTTCTTTACTTTAGTACAAAATTTCATGGCATACTTGGACAGTTCTCACACCACACTGCTGTGGTACACTGGTTGAAGACCACCATTAAACTGTACAGGATAGAGTCAGCAGCATCCTCTGGTTAGTAAAATGACACTTTTACACCTATAAAAATAACTAATGGCCAAAGTTTTGAAATAACTATAATCTCCTTAATCCAAAAGCCCTTGGAAGAAATAATTTTGGAATTTTTTGGATTATAATGCAATGACGCATTATTAACAATGATAAAATTATGTTTTATGTACCAAATGTTGCATCTTCCAAGTTTCTGTTCCCAAAGTACTATACTGAAATAATGCTACAATTGTGGGCAATTAGTGTTTCCTACCTGGAGAGGTTGTTGTGTATTATGTAAATGGGAAAAGGGGCAGGGATAGAAATCACAGGCTGTTCCTGGTCTGAGTCCCTGCCATGGCAACCTCCCACCCACCTCCTCCTGCCCCCACCCTGACGCCTCCCTCTTGAGCACAGAGGCTTAACCTCAGACTCAACGACAGGGCCCTAGCCATGATTGCATGGAGAATGTGAAACTCTCTCAGACGATCACTGTTGATATCTTGCAATATTTGGCACCTTTCTTAGAGCATGGACCTGGTTAAAGGAGGTTTGAGATAGTTCACTGGCACCAATCCTCGTTTTTTTTACCTATTGTATAGAGGATACAACACTTATAGCATCTACAGAATAGACCTTTTACCCAGAAAATAAGGTTTAGTGTAAGACAGCAATATATCCTTCCAAATCCACTACCACATCTACCTAGTAGGACAAGGGCAGCTGATACATGGGAACACCATCAACTGCAAGTTCTTCTTCAAGCCACTTACCATCCTGATGTGGAAATGTATCGCTGTTACTTCAGTGTCACTGAAAAGTCAAAATTCCAGAAATCATTCCCACTTAGCACTGGGGGTGTACTTCAACACACCGTCTGTACTGATTCAAGATGGTAGCTCATCACCACCTTAAGGGAAATTAGGGATGGGTAATAAAAGCCTTGGTAGCAATGCCCACATCCTGTGAATGAATTACAAAAAGTACAACAACATTTGATCAGACTAATGACCATGGCCTTATTGGTTGGTGTAGATACATTTGCTCCCTCCAAAAGCTGATTTAGAACTCCTGACTCCAACCGTAGACTATTGGATCAGGCGCTGACCATCATAGAACATTACAGCTCAGTACAGGCCCTTCAGCCCTCAATATTGCACTAACGTAAAACCAATCTGAAGCCTATCTAACCTACACAATTCCATTATCATCCATATGTTTATCCAATAACCATTTAAATTCCCTAAACGTTGACGAGTCTACTATTATTGCAGGCAGGGCGATCCACGCCCTTACTATTCATTGAATAAAGAAACTACCTCTGACCTCTGTCTTATTTCTATCACCCCTTAATCTAAAGCTATATCTCCTCATGCTAGCCATCACCATCCAAGGAAAAAGGCTCTCACTGTCCACCCTATCTAATCCTCTGATCATCTTGTATGTCTCTATTAAGTCACCTCTTAACCTTCTCTCTAATGAAAACAGCCTCAAGTCCCTCAGCCTTTCCTCCTAAGACCTTCTCTTCATACTAGGCAACATCCTGGTTAATCTCCTCTGCACCATTTCCAATACTTCTACATCCTTCCTATAATGCAGCAACCAGAACTTATAATATTACCGGGATCAGTGAAAGGTAAGGCTGTGAGAAACGTTTCTTTACTCTGATCATCAATGTACTGACTCAGGAAGCCCGATTGGAAAGGAACATCATTTATGGTTGAACACCAAAATAGAGCCACTGCTCGTAGCGTACATCAGCTCGTTCCAGTTTGGGATTGAAAGTTCTACTTCATAAAGGGCTCAGATGATGAGTCCCGACTGGCAGGCCATTTCCTGTTACCAAGGGAACTTGTAGTCAATGAGCTCCACGGGCAGATTTATTAGTGATTCTCTGTGGGCCCTGCACAGCTTATCTCCAGACCTCATCCTGAGCTTACTATGAAAATACAATCAACATGCAGTTAGCAGCCATTGATTTTTGGTTAAATGTAGATATAGAACAGATGTCAATGTGAAATTATGTAATTTTAAATTTGACATTTGCCTCCAAATGCTCTGGTATTTTGGCAAAATAACTCAAGATTATAAAACTCAGGCTACTTTTTTTGAATAACAATCTTTTTATTCTGTAAATCCTTGAACCATCACTGCTTCTGGCTAGGCCCACCTCATGCTCACCAAACTGAGCTATTGACAGTTTCTAGAAGGAAATGATGTGCACATGATTTCCCAGCTTTTGGTGATGGAATGGTATGAATGAGAAGGCTTGAGGGTTGGTCAAGGAAAATCTCTGTCCCAGCCACTGGTCAAAACCTCATGGCCAGACTCCTGGCCCCTGCTCATTGTGTATCCAGTACGGCACAAACTGAACATTTGCACATGTGGAATTCAGCCTGACTTTGCAGGTAAGAGGATTAGGATAAAGTTGTTTTAAGCCCCAAACATCTATTGGCAGAGGGCAGCTGTTGTATATGTGCTGCATTCCAGAAACTCATACACAGCTGGAACTTAGGGAACTGAATACCACAACTCAGGAACAACACACACCCCAGAATTCTCTTACCTCGAGGAAAGAATCTATTCCAACTTGGTGAACGATTCAGAACCACACTCCCATACTCCTACATTCCACTCTCCAACACCACAAACTCCCACCCTATCTCCTAACTCACCTCATTCCAACCCCAACATCACCTCAACCCATTCAACCCTTTCCCCACCCCTCTTCTACACCACTACATTCCCCACCCTCAACTTCATACCACCCCCACTTCAATCCCCACCCATCCCAGAAAGGGCGATGGTGGGGAGGGGGTAGAGAATATAAGAAAAATGGAGACTGCCACTGAACTAATTTTGCATTGAGATTGTGATATTAGTCTGGATCCTGTTGGCTCTTATTTCTCTAAACAGTCTGCACTGGGGTGTCAGCTAAAGTTTTGGGCTCAAGTCTCAGGAGGTTAGCCCAGAATCTTTCCCCACAAATGTGAGACCACCTAACAAGCCCTGAGGAAACAAGCAGAAGCAGGAACATCAGTAATAAAAATAAAAACAGAAATTACTGGAAAAATTCAGCAGGTCTGGCAGCATCTGTGGAGAGGAACATCAATAGATGATTTCTCCTTCTTTCTTGTCCTGGGAGCACTGGGGTTAACTATACCATCCCACACCACAAACAAAAGTCATATTTGCCCATCCTGCACAAAACAAGGCTGAAAGTTAGGGCCCCTTGAGTGTGTACATCTACTAAGCTTTCAGCAAGATATGGGAACTGAAAAAGATGGGGGTTCTAAAAGAACCATTTACAAAAGAATCATTCTGTTCAGCCAGCGACACAACTTCTCCCAATCAGCAAGGGCTCCAAGACAGTCCTTCACAAAACATCCTGTCACTTTTCAGCTTTCCCTATAATTTAGATTCTATTTAAATCTCTTACTTGTCTGTTCAGAGATTATCAGAGATGGGATGTGTACCTTGTCAGATGTAGCTGAACAACAAAGGCTCTGGCATCTGCTCCAAGCCTTGATGCATGGGGTTAATGAACTCGAGCCTTTGGGAGGTCTGTATTCTTGGCTCCTGGGTCAGATTCTACCCATTGAAAACTGCAGAATCATACCCTTGCTGCCCAGAAATTGCATGCCACTCCACATCCTTAAAGCTGTGAGTGGTGGACAGGGTGTTACAGTCAGCACTGAGGGAAAACACTTCTTGATCTAATCTGTGGTCAGACGCAATAATGAATAACAACTTTACAGCCACTAACTCTGAACAGAATCAGTGGATACCAAACCAGTTCACCCTCCTCATTACAAATAGAATAGTTAAATTATAATCAATGTATTCTTCCTTGCTTTATTGAATTTCCTTTGTGCTCAACATTGCCCACTAATTTCCCAGAGAGGAGAATCCTTACTGAGAAACGGGATTGCCCAGACACTTGATTTCCATTCATACCTTATGTCTGTCACAATTCCACAAGTGTGAACTTAAATATTAGGAATCAGTAGCAGATTCCACATCTAGCTCAAAATTGTGCTCCTTCTATGTCCATAGAGTTAAAAATCACATAACACCAGGTTATAGTCCAACAGGTTTATTTGGAAGTATTAGCTTTCGGACCGCTGCTCTTTCATCAGGTAGACAATAGACAATAGGTGCAGGAGTAGGCCATTCTGCCCTTCGAGCCTGCACCACCATTCAATATGATCATGGCTGATCATCTTTAATCAGTATCCTGTTCCTGCCTTATCTCCATAACCCTTGATTCCACTATCCTTGACAGCTCTATCCAACTCTTTCTTAAATGAATCCAGAGACTGGGCCTCCACTGCCCTCTGGGGCAGAGCATTCCACACAGCCACCACTCTCTGGGTGAACAAGTTTCTCCTCATCTCTGTCCTAAATGATCTACCCCGTATTTTTAAGCTGTGTCCTCACCCATCAGCGGAAACATGTTTCCTGCCTCCAGAATGTCCAATCC
>NC_057749.1:12019128-12029970 GCF_004010195.1 Chiloscyllium plagiosum
TTTTTGCTTCTATACTCAATCCCTCTTGTTATGGAGGCCAGCATGCTATTAGCCTTCTTCACTACCTGCTGTACCTGCATGCTTACCTTCATTGACTGGTGTACAAGAACACCCAGATCTCTCTGTACTGCCCCTTTACCTAAATTGATTCCATTTAGGTAGTAATCTGCCTTCCTGTTTTTGCCACTAAAGTGAATAACCATACATTTATCCACATTAAACTGCATGTGCCATGCATCTGACCACTCACCTAACCTGTCCAGGTCACCCTGTAATCTCCTAACATCCTCCTCACATTTCACCCTGCCACCCAGATTAGTATCATCAGCAAATTTGCTAATGTTATTACTAATACCATCTTCTATATCATTAACATATATTGTAAAAAGCTGCGGTCCCAACACTGATCCCTGCGGTACCCCACTGGCCACTGCCTGCCATTCCGAAATGGAGTGTAAACTCTTCCGTACTGAATGTGCAATTTAAGACTAGTAGGGTGGTAATTGAACAGGTTGAATCTATCATTTGTGCAGATAGGCCATCCCTGGGCAATTATTCACATTGTAGGTAGATGCTAATGTTGTAACTGTACTGGTTCAGTTTGGTGAGGGTGTGGCTAGTCCTGTAACACATACCTTCAGCACTACTGCTGGAGTGTTCTCAGGATCACCAGCTTTGCAGAGTCCAGTGACTTCCGCCATTTGTTGATATCATATAGAGAGAATCAAATTAGCTCAAGGCTGGGATCTGTGATGCTGGGCATCTAAGGAAGTGGCACATCAGATAGGAAATGCTTCAGCCACTCTTTTGCACTAATTTGCTGGGCTCCCCATCATCAAGAATAAGGATATCTATGAAGCCTCCCCTTACAGAGAGCCATTTAATTGTCCACCACCATTCACCACTCAATGTGGCAAGACTTTGGACTTTAGAGGTTTGATTTGTTTGATGCAGCTTCTACTGTGTTGTAGAGACACCACGCTGAAGCCTCATTTTTAGCTATGCTTGGTGCTCGCACAATCAATGTGAAAAAGAACCCTCAAACCACCCACATAGAGCAACAACCGAGAAACTGGAAACAACATTTAATACGAACAAGGGTTGTGGTACAGTGTTGTCATAGTAACTGATGCTGGTTACTGTGATCAATGCAGCTGGAATTGCAAAAGACGTGTAAACACAGCATTCACACTGACAGTGTCAAAATTATACCAACACAGTAAACAACACCCACACCAATTCTTAGCATGAGAAACATGAGTTGGTATCAAGAAACTGTGCAAGGCACTTGAGGGAAGAGAAGAGCTTGGCTTTTAAAAACCTATATGAAAGAGGAACAACAATGTGTTTCTATGGTCTTAAGATCCCAGGAAAGTGTTTTGAGTGGAAGCAGTGTGATAGTAAATAGAAGTACAAATAACTGTCTCTGGTCACTCATTATGTGTGGTTTTTAACCTAAAAATGATGGATCTCTGTCACTGAACTCCAGCTTTCCAACACAGAACATATACTATAGGCCCAAATCCAGGGGACTCTAAGTTGGAGCTTCCTGCTTTAACAGTAATTGATGGTGTGAAACTAGTGATGGGCTAACATGATGAGACAGAATTCAAGGCATGACACAAAATAGCCACTACTTTGAGTATGTTTTAACTAAGGATCTGCACATGAGTTAGTAAGTGAAGCAAAACCAGAGAATCAGAGTGTGTGGCCCAGGAAGGATAACAGATAATTACATACACACAACTGGCATGCACATATAAATATATACAGATAGCAATGATCAGTGATTACTGTGATAAAGGGCACAGACAGACCATTACTCAAGACTAGGAATTTGATCTAAACATTAAGATCATAGTCAAAATTAAGTTAAAAATCACACAACAGGTTATAGTCCAACCTATTGGACTATAACCTGATGTTGTGTGATTTTTAATTTTGTCCACCCCAGTCCAACACCGGCACCTCCACTTTGTAGTCAGGATTGGTTAAGTACCCACCAGACAGTAAACCCAAGTATTCACAAGATGGCAGTGATGAGCCAAATTCTCCATTAACTCAAAAGAACTCCCTTTCCTATACACCAACTATATCTATGGACAACAACAACCCTGCACTTATATAGCACTTTTAATGTTGTGAACCCCTTCACAAGAGACTATCAAGCAAATCTCGACAGGAGATTATAAGTAAAATTACCAAAATATTGATCAAAAAGGTACATTTTGAGGAGTGACTTAAATAATGAGGTTAAAAATCACACAACACCAGGTTATGGTCCAACAGATTTATTTGGAAACACTAGCTTTTGAAGCACTGCTTCTTCATCAGGAGGTGGTGGAGAATAAGATAATAAGACACTGAATTTATAGCCAAATGAGTACAGTGTCATGGAGATGTGATGGTAGATTAAACAATTTTAGATCAAGTTTTTCTTTTTTATAATGGGATGTGTTGGTTTCTGTTCTTTGATATGTAAATCTCAGAACTTCTTTTAAATTACATTTTCAAGAAAGGTCTATCTTTTCTAACAATAAGTGCTATCTCAGCTCAGACAATGCATTAAGGTGTGAGGTCTGTCTGTGTCCCAATGTTGAGTTAGACTGGTTCTATTTCTAAAGTGGGATTTGCAGAGTTTTCCATGGATTCATGCAGTCTTTGAGCAAAATATAATGTAATTCTGCAAAAACAAATTCACCCCATAAACTTATATGTGTGCATGTGTAGGAGAGACAGAGCAAGTGTGTGCTTATGAGTGCAAGTCCATGTGATAGAATGTGTGTGTGTAGGCTTGGTTAAGTTTGATGGGGTATATGCCGATGAGAGGGTGTGCACGTGGATGTGAGTGCAGTGGGTGTATGTGTGCGTATGTGAGCGAGCTTGTGTATGACAGAGTGTCTGTGTGGGTGTGTGAGTATGTAGGAGTGTGTGTGTGTGAGAGAGAGAATGTATAATACAGTGGGGTCACCTGTAGTATGACATGAATTCAAAGTCCTGATTGAGGCCATTCCCATGGGTACCGAACTTTGCTATCAGCTTCTGCTCAGACACTCTTGTGTTGTTACTTGTCCTGATGTCCACCTTGGAGGATGGTCACCCGAAGGTCCGAGGCCGAATGGCCTGGCCCACTGAAGTGTTCCCCGACTGGGAGGGTACACTCCTGCCTGGTGATTGTTGCGCGGTGTAAGTTCATCCACTGTCGTAACATCTGCCTGGTCTCACTAATTTACCATGCCTCAGGGCATCTTTGCCTGCAGTGCATGACATAGACAATGCTTGCTGAGTCTTTGCAGCCTACAACACATTATCAATGAGGATGAGCACCTCACCAGACCTTTCCCACGCTTCCACTTCTCACCTTTAAACAACCATCAAACCTTAAACAGATCATTGTTCGCAGCAAACTGCCCAGTCTTCAGGACAACAACACTGTCACCTCCCATCATGTATGCCACCAGCACTCATGTGACTTGGCCAATATTGTCTATCTCATACACTGCAGGTAAGGATGCCCTGAGGCATGGTATATTGGTGAGACCGAGCGGACGTTATGACAATAGGTGATTGGACACCGCCCAACAATCACCAGGCAGGGGTGTTCCCTCCCAGTCGGGGAACACTTCAGCTGTCCGGGCCATTCGGCCTCGGACTTTCGGGTGAACACCTTCCAAGGCGGACTCTGAGATAAGCAACAATGCAGAGTGGCTGAGCAGAAGCTGATAGCCATGTTTGGTACCCATGGGAATGGCCTCAACCAGGACCTTGGGTTCATGTCACACTACAGGTGACCCCACTGCACTATACATTCTCTTACACCCACACACCCATGCAAGCCCTCTCTCATACACAAGCACTCGCTCACATGCACACACATACAACTCCCGCACTCACACCCATGCATGCACTTTCTCCCAGGTGTATTCCCATCACACTCATACACACATTTAAATTAAAAATCACACAACACCAGGTTATAGTCCAATAGGTTTACTTGGGAGCACACTAGCTTTCGGAGTGCAGTTCAACCACCTGATGAAGGACCGGTGCTCCGAAAGCTAGTGTGCTTCCAATTAAGCCTGTTGGACTATAACCTGGTGTTGTGTGATTTTTAACTTTGTCCACCCCAGTCTAACACCGGCATCTCCAAATCATGACACACATTTAACCAAGCCTACACACACACTCTATCACATGCACTCACACCCACACACACACTCACATGCACACACTCACTCTGTCTCTCTTAAACATGCACACATATAAGTTTATGGGTGAATTTGTTTTTGCAAAATTACATTATATTTTGCTCAAAAACTGCATGAATTCGTGTAAAACTCTGCGAATCCCACTATATAGAAATAGAACCAGTCTAACTCAACATTGGGACACAGACAGACCTCACACCTTAATGCATTGTCTGAGCTGAGATGGCACCTATTGTTAGAAAAGATAGACCTTTCTTGAAAATGTAATTTAAAAGAAGTTCTGAGATTTACATATCAAAGAACAGAAACCAACACATCCCATTCTAAAAGATGGAAGACTTGATCTAAAATTGTTTAATCTACCATCACATTCCCATGACACTGTACTCATTTGGCTATAAATTCAGTGTCTTATTATCTTATTCTCCACAACCACTTGATAAAGGAGCAGCGCTTCAAAAGCTATTGTTTCCAAATAAATCTGTCAGACTGTAACCTGATGTTGTGTGATTTTTAACTTTGTCCACCCCAGTCTAACACCGGGTCCTTCAAGTCTTACATAATTAGGACAACGACAGGGAATTCCAGAATTTAGGGTCCAGACAGCTGGAGGTCTTACTACCAAAGATGCAGTGATTAAAAATGATGAGCAGGTGCCGGTATTGGACTGGGATGGACAAAGTTAAAAATCACACAGCAACATGTTATTGTCCAACAGGTTTATTTGTAAGTACAAGATTTTGAAGCGCTGTTCCTTCGTCAGGTAGCTCCTTTGTCACTAGCTACCTGACGAAGGAACAGCGCTCTGAAAGCTTGTACTTCAAAATAAGCCTGTTGGACTGTAACCTAGTGTTGTACAATTTTTAACTTTGCCCATGCACGGTGGCACTGCTGCCTCACAGTGCCAGAGACCCGGGTTCCCGTCTCAGGCGACTGACTGTGGAGTTTGCACATTCTCCCCGTGTCTGCGTGGGTTTCCTCCAGGTGCTCCGGTTTCCTCCCACAGTCCAAAAATGTGCAGGTTAGGTGAATTGGCCATGCTAAATTGCCAGTAGTGTTGGGTGAAGGGATAAATGTAGGGGAATGGGTCTGGGTGGGTTGCGCTTCGGAGGGTCGGTGTGGACTTGTTGGGCTGAAGGACCTGTTTCCACACTGTAAGTAATCTAATCTATAAAAAAAGATTAAAAATGCTAGACTGAAAGAACATAAAAGATCCCAGAAGACTGTAGCTGATGACAGAGATTGGAATGAACAGTCCATTTTAATCAGCCTATTCAGAGATGGTACTGCATACCTCTGGGGCAGTGGAACCTGAACCAAAGCCTGCTAGCTCAGAGATATGGACACTACCAATGCACAACAGGAGCCCAGCCTCATGGAGTGATTTTAAAAATTAGGCGACTTTAAAATGGAGGCACTAACTGGAAGCCAGTGTTTGTAAGTGAGCACAGGGGTGATGGGGAATGGGTTTTCCAACATTAAGAAAGGGGCAGTTTTTGGGGGTGGGAGTGAAAAACTGGAACACAGCCGGGCGAGTCCTAGGATAATCAAGCCTGAGACAGGGCGGAGTGCGATTGAATGTTTCAGTGAGGGATCAGAGACGGATTTGAAGGCTATAAGGCTCGTGCTCCTGGCTCAGGTTGTTCCCTTGCCTGAGATGTATCTTTGGCTCATTTTGTTTTCTGACTCTGTGTCTGGAGGATGTTTCGGTGCTGATTGCGTGTGTGTCTCTGCTGTTGTACAAAAACCCAATGACGCAGAAGGGCTATAAATAGCCCAGAACGAAATGTTCTCAACTCAGTGAAAGGGTCAGAAAGGGCGAGTATAAACAATACAGGCGCGCAGAAAAACAGTCTGAGCAGGAAAAAACTTCGAGACGCCGTAACCACAGTCACTGTCTGCATGTAACATTCACAGTTTTAAAAGCGAGATTCCTTCCCGCTCGGTGAGCTCTCACTCGGACTCTGCACGTCCCCTGGATCTTTAGGGCAGCTTTTGAATAGATATTTAACCAATCCTGACCATGTTCTGCCGTTTGCTTTACTCTGCATTGCTAACCAAGGCTGGGCCGCCCCCTGCCCCTCAAAGCCCGCATTTGGCCATGAGGTTCCCCACCCCTCCACACACAGGAATTTCCAATGCTGGCGATTCCACTGTAGACTCCACCATCACCTATTCTTGCCTCAGGCACGGGCACACCTGACTCAGGGCAACTGTTGCCCTTTAAAACATACACAGAAAATATAAAACACAAATTAGCTAGACAACTTCTCAAAATTGGGTCAGAACTTTGGCCGCCACTCTTTGTACTCTGTTTAAGAGAAAACGGATGATTGAAAGCTGCACTGGTCTGTGCCACTAAATTCGGCAGGGAATTAGAAACCAAGCCAACAAACAGACACGAAGAACCAGCTCAGTCTGCAAAACAAATGCTATCTTCAGGTTTCTGCGTGCAGACTTTTTTCTGTGAACTGTACACTTCATGGTCTGGTGAATCATTTTACCCAGCATACTGAGTATGAGGTACAAACATTAGCCATATGACTTTGCCTTAACCATATTCTTTGTTTGAAAATAGTCTCTAACTTCTGGTAAAACAACTTTCACTTATATAGTGCCTTTGACTAATAAAACGTTCCAAAGTACTTCAGAGGGAAGTCATGAAGCAAAATATGAGATCAAACACAAAAGGAGGTATTTGGCTAAAATAATTTATTTATTGAGGCTACTTAAAGGAGCAGAACAAGGTTAAGGGCAGTAGGGAGGGTATACCAGAAGTTGTGGTGCAGGCACTAATGGAACAAGTTAAAATCAGGTTGTGCAAGAGGTCAGAATGAACTGGGTGATGCTGGAGAGGCCGAGGAAGATAAGATGACCAAAAATGTCAGAGGCTGCTGACAGTTCTAGAAGGTTGAGGAGGGATCTCTGTCACAGTCACATGGGATGTCATGTAACTGTTAGATGCTAATGATGGCTCAGGGTAGTACATCTTGCTACTAAGTATGGTGTTCACCCTCTATAAAGGTAAGCACAAAGTCTAGGCCCGAACTCCAGTGCGATACTTCAGGGGTGCTGCACTGCCAGAGGTGTTGTCTGTTGAATTTGAAGAACTGAAAGTTCCTCCCTGTGTGCTGACCTATGCACAACCAACATCACTAAAGCAGCTGTTTTTGGAATCTTGCTGTGTGCAAATTGTTTGCCATATTTCCTACCTGACAATAGTGACCACACTCCAAAGATATGTCATTAGTTATTAAATACTTGAGGATTTTCGGAGCTATTTGAAAGGTCATTGGGTGAGTGCAAGGTTAATATTGAAGGTCTATCAATTCCAGGCAGTGGGGTGGACAATCAAACATTCCACAAAACCTCTCTACTTTTAGCAGAATTTCAGGCAGTTTCTGTGGAACACTGCTGAAGGAAATAGGATTTAAATTTTACTTGACAATAAACACTTTCGTCACTGCACCAATCTTTTTCAAAGTCTCTCCTCAGAGCAGTTCTTATCATTAATCCCAGTCCCAGCTTTACAGTCTTGGACCTTAAACCATAAGATATAAGAGCAGAGTTCGGCCATTTGGTCCACTCCACCATTCAATGAAATATTCTGTAAACAACAGGAAGACAATTCATTCCCTTGATCGGATTTCACCATTTTAATAAATATGTGTTGATTAATCTCTCAATATCCTTCAATAACCTTACCTAACAACCATTTTGGGATCGATACACATTACCATTTGTGCCTCCTGACATCATTCCTGAGGGGTCTGGCTCTAATTTTCAGATTCTGCCAATTTTTCTGGACACAATTTCTCAATGTTTCTGCCTCCAATGTTCTCCCCACCTGCCTTCTTCCAATTTCTCACTACAGAGAAATAGAAGAAAAAGTTTGAATCCAAGATGCTGCAGGATCCACTGGTTTACCCCCAGAGAGGGTGCAGGATCCACATGTTCACCCCCCAGGGAGGATGCAGGATCCACAGGTTCACCCCCAGAGAGGGTGCAGGATCCACAAGTTCACCCCCAGGGAGGATGCAGAATCCGCAGGTTCACCCCCAGAGAGGATGCAGGGTCTGCAGGTTCACCCCCAGGGAGGATGCAGAATCCGCAGGTTCACCCCCAGGGAGGGTGCAGGGTCTGCAGGTTCACCCCCAGGGAGGATGCAAGATCTGCAGGTTCACCCCCAGGGAGGATGCAGGGTCTGCAGGTTTGCCTCCAGGGAAGGTGCAGGGTCTGCAGGTTTGCCTCCAGGGAGGGTGTAGGGTCTGCAGGAGGATGCAGGGTCTGCAGGTTCACCCCCAGGGATGGTGCAGGGTCCACAGGTTAATCTGACTACTATGTATCTTTTATGAATGGTTTTGAGTGTATCCTCCTAACCAACTGCTCTCTACTCGTGGAGCCAAAGCTCCTTAATAGAACAAGCAGGTTTTAGACCTGATATGAGCTGGTTGACCAAGTACATTTAAGCCAACTCAGAATAAACTATCTGCAAAAATCTTCAGAATCTCTTGAATGTGTGACTCCAAGACACATACATTTTTCTGGAGGTCTGTGCATCTTTTGACAAAACAAATAGAAGCCCACTTCCAGGCTGACAGCAATGTTGCCAAAGATTTGGTGAATGATCAGTCAAGAGAGAATCCAGGGTTTGAAAAACAGCAACATCCACTCAACAAAATCTACTTTATGCAAGGGACTCACATCCCTCCATAAGCAGAATGACTAAGATTGCCCAGCACGAGACTGTGGTCACCCAATGCACTGTACACTGCATTGGGAGTGAATGAAGTCTATGAAAAGTTGCAGGATTTAAAATAATTGAGCTAACAAGCCTCAGTGCTGTAATCTGGCTGTCCAATTCAGACTCTGACTTGTAAAGTTGCAAGATATCAAATAGGAGGTGACAGGATCCCAGTGGAGGTTTCTGGCAGGTTTTTAAAAAACTGAGATTTCTAATTCTTGTAGTCATCAGAGGAAGGAAAGTTAACAACAGTTCTTGGAGCACTTACTTTGCAAATAGAGTCACACCTAAGTAAATGTGCAACACAATCAGGACAGATCAAAACTGAATTTATAACTGGGAGTCAAATATGGCATCAGACTGAGTAATGTTATTGTTGTAAATCATTTGAAATGCCTCAGCCCCTCATTGGCTGCCTGTTGACAATACAGCAGCATTGTCCTTCACTCAATCTTCTCTTGTTTAGCCTACAGTATACACACCCTTGGCTTGTTCTGCCTTCTCCTGTTCATCCCGTGACTGAAGAACATTACTGAAGAGTCGATCCATGCACTGAAGATAAAACTAAACATGCCTAACTTGCTCAGTGTCAAACATGACAAGTTGGCAGTGATTTAGAATGAAGATTTCACAATCTCTGGAGATTGCCATTTGGAAGTCGACATTGAAATGGGGGATTATGTGCCCTGGCCAGTTAACAGAAAATTACTGAACATTTTGGCGAGCTACCTGACGCCTTTCAAAAGCAGGTCATGTATTGGCTGAAATATGAATATCTTCTAGGTCAAAAGTAGACTCGGTAGATAGGAAAGGGTTAAAGAGATAAAACCAAGCTCCTCTATTTCTGCACTCTCTCAACATCGGGTAAACAAATTGAAAGCTAGCAATGTGGGTGAGAACTTAAACACAGGGATCATCTTAACATGACAGAGCTGGCCTGTGACAGGATTATTAGACTCGTCCTGCCCATGGCGAACGACACGGAACATGCCCCGCACCTACTCCATGACAAGCCGTTCCTTTCTCGCGTAACAGAACCAATAGAAGTGGAGATTCTGAGACTGACGGTCATGTCCCGCCTCTAACCTGAGGCTCAAACTGTAATAAGGGCAGATCCATTTTTTTTTTAGCTACAATGAGACAAAGACGGACTGATTAGTTAGTTGTTTTTTCCCTCCAAATGGTACTTAACCCAAAACTTAGCCCCAAAATTGATCCGGAGGAGTTTTCTTAAATCAGAGAAAGCAGATTACGAGGCTGTGCAGATACTTTTCTGCATTGCAATATTTCCGGGAGTCTGGGTGTGTTCCCACTCGTTATCAAACAAAGGGGCTCGGTGTCTAGGATTTTCAGAGGGTCTTGTGTCCTCGTTATTGTCGCATGCGAAATGGCGAGTGCAGCTTTCGATCGTTTTGCTGCCGAGTGCCTGGTGTCCATGTCCCGGACAGCAGTGGTCCACAGCCCCAGTCCAGCAGCCACTCCCCCCGGGGACTGTCAGGACAAAGGCACCGGGTTGCTGCTGGTTCTGGCTGGGATCCCGGCTCAGGGCGGCCCGTCGGCTGATGGCAGCCCGCAGGATGGGGCGAGGAGCCTGGCTACCGGGCACTGCGTCCCCCCGAGACCCAGGAGCCGGAGAGGCAAAGGCAGGAGCGGTCAGGAGCGGCGGCCCAAGAAGCACCAGTGTCAGTATCCTGGCTGCGGTAAGGTCTACGGCAAATCCTCGCACCTGAAGGCTCACCTCCGGACTCACACAGGTCAGTGTGGCCCAGGGGCCATTCCCCACGCCATCCCCTCCCGCACTACCACTCCCAACCCTTGCCCACCTCAACACCACCACTCCAATAACCTTCCACCAATACCACCTCAACTCCACCCCTTTCCCACCACCCC
>NC_057749.1:12031281-12055532 GCF_004010195.1 Chiloscyllium plagiosum
TCTTTCCTATTCTTCTTGTTTCTGCTGTCCCTTTTTCCCTCCACCCCTCTCCTTTCTGCACCCTCTTGCTCCCTTCTGTCTATCTGATTTCATCCCCTCACCCTTTTCTACTGTCTCCCCCACTTCCCCCCACCTCTACCCAACACTCCCTCCTCCCGCTCCCTCCCATCTTCCCCTTAATCTCACTGCCTTATCCCTCCATCTACCAGTTCCCTCTGCCTTTCTCTCTTTCTCCCTAACACTTCCCTCCTCCTCCCTCTCCTCCCCACTCCCTCATCCTTTATTAAAGGATTTTTGTAAAACCTGAAAATTCCTACCTAATAGCAATTTAAGTTTACGTCACATTCCCAGCTTCTCAGTAGACCTAAGGATGGACAGTAAATTGGAGCCTTGCTAGTGATGGGTGCCCATTTCATCGGAATGAAGAATAAGACATTCTTATGTGGGGCGTTACACAGTTCGATTCTAGTCTTGCTCCATGTTCACACAGGTACTTAGGAACCAAAAGCCTTGCTGACTTCCTCCTCTTGCACTCGGGTGCTGAGATCAGTTGACTCAGCAGGGACCAGGAATTGAGTCCAGTTTGTGGTAGAAAAGGGTGGGTGCAGGGGATCTGTGAAGTTTGAGTATTTCAGCTCTTCTTCCATTTGTTGAACTTCTCCATAAAGGCATAAAAATAGACAAAGGTGAACAATTCAAACTCTACATTTTTTAATCAAATAAATAGCCAGTTACCTACCTGCCTAGTTCATAGAGGAAGCAGCAAATTGAGTTGTTTTTCTGCACAGTTAATGATAAATTAGTGGTGGCCTTTTGGGTCTCCCTATGATTGCTCTGCCACGGTAGTTGGGTAAATTTGCCTGTTTTTTAATTCTTTCAGGGGACATGGGTGGCACTGGCTGGTCAGAATTTATTGCCCATCCCTTGTTGACCTTGAGAAAGTAGTGGTGAGCTGTCTTCTTGAACTGCCAAGTCTGTGTCCTGAAGGTTGACCCACAATGCTGTTTAAGGAAGGAATTCCATGATTTGCCATGAATTCCATGTGACAGTGAGAGAATGGTGATATATTCCCAAGTCAGGAAGATGAGTGGTTTGGAGAGGAACTTGCAGGTGATTATGTTTTCATGTATTTGCTACCATTGTCCTTCTAGATAAAAGTGGTCGTAGGTTTGTCGCAGGAGCCTGTTAATTTGATGTTGCCTCTTGGCAACTGGCTGATGACATTCTGTAATAATACAGCAAGTGTCAGTTAGAAAAAAACTTGTGCAGTATTTACACACGAATTAGATCAAAAGAACGCAAGGATATTTACCTAAATCAGAAAGCTCTCCTAAGTTACCTCTCATCTCCCCATATCCTTCATTAGACCATACAACATAGGAGCAGAAATTAGGCCATTCAGCCCATCAAGTCTGCTCCACCATTCAATCATGGCTGATAAATTTCTCAATCCCATTCTCCCATTTTCTCCCCATAACCCTTGATCCCCTTTACAATCAAGAACCTATCTATTTCTGTCTTAAATATGACTTGGCGTCCACAGCCTTCTGTGAAAGTTAATTCCATAGATTCACCACTCTCAGGCTGAAGAAATTTCTCCTTTATCTCTGTTCAAAAAGGTCTTTCTTTTAGTCTAAGGCTGTGTCCTTGGGTCCTAGTCTCTACTGCCAATAGAAACATCTTCCCAACACCCACTGTGTCCAGGCATTCAGAATTCTATAAGTTTCAATCGGATCCCCCCTTATCCTTCTAAACTCCATTGAGTATAGACATAGAGTCCTCAAATGTTCCTCTTATGTTAAGCTTTTCATTCTTGAGACCATTCCCGTGAATCTCCTCTGAACACGCTCAAGGGCCAGTACAGCCTTCCTGAAATATGGGGCCAAAACCTGCACACAACACTCCAAGTGTGACCTGTCCTATCTGTCCAGCTTCTTTCCCATTTGTCCGCTGCACCCTCCCCTCTGACCTATCACCATTACTCCCACCTCCCTCCAGTTAAAACGCTCTCACCTTCCTCCCAGCCCTACCCCCACCCCCCTCCCATTTATCTCCCACCCCCTCGGCTCACAGCCTCACTCCTAATGAAGGGCTTTTGCCCGAAACATCGACTCTCCTGCTCCTCGGATGCTGCCTGACCTGCTGTGCTTTTCCAGCACCATACTCTTGACTCCAAATGTGGCTTGATCAGAGCCTCAGAAGTACATCCCTGCTTTTATATTCAAATCCTCTCAAAATAAATGCCATCACTGCATTTGCCTTCCTAACTACTGACTCAATCTACAAGTTTAGCTTGAGAGAATCCTAGACTAGAATTCCCAAGTCTCTTTGCACTTCAGACTTCTGAATTTTCTCCCCATTTAGAAAATAGTGCATGCCTCTATTCTTCCTACCAAAGTGCATGACCTCTCACTTTCCCACATTGTATTCTTTAAGCTCAAGATCTAGTACCATTCATGCATCACTGCTCTCCTTTTTGAAGGCACCTGGTCCACCAAACATTCAAGTTTGGCACTCCCATCTATGTGAAACCCTTTGCAATGTTCCAAAGTCTTTGAATTTCTCCAATTCTTGCATCTCCCTGTTAAATTGTTCCCCAACTGGTGCCTTTCCATCTCTCCCTCCTCTACACTGACCCTTAAAATATAGCTGTAACTGAATTTGTGGTCATCTGCCCCAATATTTCTGCATTCACTCTGAAATTTTGATTGTTATTTCTCCTTGATATTTTTATGATGATAACAATGCTATATAAATACAAGTTGGTAATGATGACAACTTCTGAAATATCAAAACATATAAAAACACCACAGCTGGAAGGTGTTCAGAACAATATTGGAATTAAGATATGAAATGGGATCAGAAGTGGACCATTAGAAACACGAACAGGAGTAGGTCATTCGGCCCCTTAAAGCATGCTCTGCCATTCAGTAGGATCATAGCTGATCCAACATTCCTCACATCCAATTTCCTGCAGTACAGGCTCTTCGGCCCTCGATGTTGTGCCAACATGTGAAACCAATCTGAAGCCCATCGAACCTAAACTATTCCATTCTTGTCCATGTGCCTACCCAATGACCATTTAAAGGCCCTTAAAGTTGACAAGTCTCCTACTGTTGCAAGCAGGCCGTTTCACATACTTACTACTGTCTGAGTAAAGAAACAATCGCTGACCTCTGTCCTATACTCATCACCCCTCAATTTAAAGCTATGTCCCTTCGTGCTAGCCATCACCATCCAAAGAAAAAGGCCCTCACTGTCCCCCTTTCTAACCCACTGATCATTTTGTATGTCTCGAAGTCATCTCTCAACCTTGTTCTTTCTAACGAAAACAGCCTCAAGTCCCTCAGCCTTTCCACATAAGACCTTTCCTCCATACCAGGCAACATCCTAATAAATCTCCTCTGAACCCTTTCCAATGCTTCGACATTCTTCCTGAAATGTGACAACCAGAAATGTACGCAATACTCCAAGTGCGGCCGTACCAGAGCTTTGTACAGCTGCAACATGACCTCAGGCTCCGAAACTCAATCCCTCTACCAATAAAAACTTACACACTGTATGCCTTCTTAACAACCCTATCAACCTGGGTGTCAACTTTCTGGGATGTGTGTACTTGGATACCAGGTCTCTCTGCTCATCTACGCTACCAAGAATCTTACCATTAGCCCAGTACTCTATTCTTGTTACTCCTTCCAAAGTGAATCACCTCACACTTTTCCACATTAAACCCTATTTGCCACCTCTCAACCCAGCTCTGCAGCTTATTTATGTCAGTAACCTGCAACATCCTTCAGCACTATCCACAACTCCACCAGTCTTAGTGTCAACCGCAAATTTACTAACCCATTCTTCTACACCCACATCCAGGGTGAGCAACAGCCCCAAAACAGATCCTTGTGGTCCACCACTAGTAACTGAACTCCAGAATGAACATTTCACATCAACCACTACCTTGTATCTCTTGATGCTAGCCAATTTCTGATCCAAACCGCTAATTCACCCTCAATCCCATGCCTCCATATTTTTGCAATAGCCTACCAAGGGGAACCTTATCAAATGCTTTATTGACATCCATATATGCCACATCAACTGTTTTATCCTCATGCACCTGTTTGGTCACCTTCTCAAAGAACTCTAAGGTTTGTGAGGCATGACCTACCCTTCACAAAATTAATTTTACACAAGGGCTCTACCTCCATGGTTGTTTTTGGCAAGGAGTTGCAAAGACTCCTTACGCTCGGAGAGAGGTTGTTCTTCCTCATCTCAGTCTGAAATTTATTCTGAGACTATGCCCTCTCGTCCTAGACTTTCCCATGAGGGGAAACATCCTCACAACATTAACTCTGTAAAGGCCCTTAAGAATCCACTATGATTCAATGTGTTCACCTCTCATTCTTCTATACTTCAGTCAGTAGAGTTCCATCCTATTTAGCCTTTGCTCCTAAGACAATAGACAATAAACAATAGGTGCAGGAGTAGGCCATTTTGCCCTTCGAGCCTGCACCACCATTCAATATGATCATGGCTGATCATCCTTAATCAGTATCCTGTTCCTGCCTTATCTCCATAACCCTTGATTCCACTATCCTTGACAGCTCTATCCAACTCTTTCTTAAATGAATCCAGAGACTGGGCCTCCACTGCTCTCTGGGGCAAAGCATTCCTCACAGCCACCACTCTCTGGGTGAAGACGTTTTTCCTCATCTCTGTCCTAAATAGTCTACCCCGTATTTTTAAGCTGTGTCCTCTGGTTCGGCACTCACCCATCAGCGGAAACATGTTTCCTGCCTCCAGAGTGTCCAATCCTTTAATAATCTTATACATCTCAATCAGATCCCCTCTGTCTTCTAAACTCAAGGGGGTATACAAGCCCAGTCACTCCAATCTTTCAGGGTAAGATAGTCCAGCCATTCCAGGAATTGACCTCGTGAACCTACACTGCACTCCCTCAATAGCCAGAATGTCTTTCCTCAAATTTGGAGACCAGATCTGCACAGAGAGAGAGAGATATGTCAGAGAGATGGAGATGTCAGAGGGAGAGATGCCAAAGAAAGAGAGAGAGAGATGACAAAGTGAGAGCGAGATGTCAGAGAGAGAGGGAGAGATGTCAGAGAGAGAGAGAGCGAGAGATGTCAGTATATTGGGTCCCAGCACTGATCCCTGCAGTACCCCACTGGTCACTGCCTGCCATTCCGAAATAGAGCCATTTATCACTACTCTTTGTTTCCTATCAGCCAACCAACGTTCAATCCAAGTTAGTACTTTGCCCCCAATACCATGCGCCCTAATTTTGCTCACTAACCTCCTATGTGGGACTTTATCAAAAGCTTTCTGAAAACTTCCAGGTACACTACATCTACTGGATCTCCCTTGTCGATCTTCAGTTACATCCTCAAAAAATTCCAGAAGATTAGTCAAGCATGATTTCCCCTTCATTAATCCATGCTGACTCTGACCTATCCTGTTACTACTATCCAGATGTGTCGTAATTTGATCCTTTATAATAGACTCCAGCATCTTTCCCACCATTGAGGTCAGACTAACTGGTCTATAATTCCCTCCATCGCAGGAATCATTCTAGTGAGCATCTTTTGAACTGTTTCCAAAGAAATTATGTATTCTTTAAGGACAGGGGCAGCAGATACATAGGAACACCACCTGCAAATTCCCCTCCAAGCCCCTCAACGTCCTGACTTGGAGTCGCAGAAATGTTTAGCATGGAAAGAGACCCTACAGTCCAACCTGTCCATGCTGACCAAATATTCTAAATTAATCTAGTCCCATTTTCCAGCATTTGGTCCATATCCCTCTAAACCCTTCCTATTCATATACCCATCCAGATGCCTTTTAAAGGTTTAATTGTACCAGCCTCCACCATTTCCTCTGGCATCTCATTTCATACATGCATCATCCTCTGTGTGAAAAAATTGCCTCTCAGGTCCCTTTTTAAATCCTTCCCACTCACCTTAAACCTAAGTCCTCTAGTTTTGGACTCCCTTCTCCTGGGAAAAAGACCTTGACTATTCACCCTATCCAAGTCTCTCATGATTTTATAAATCTCTATAAGGTCACCCCTCAGCCTCCGACAGTCCAGATAAAATAGCCCAAGTCTATTCAGCCTCTCCCTGTAGCTCAAACCCTCAAGCTCAAGCAATATCCTTGTAAATGTTTTCTGAACTCTTTCAAGCTTCACAACATCTTTCCTACAGCAGGGAGACTAGAATTGCATGCAGTATTCCAAAAGTGGCTTAACCAATATCCTGTACAGCCACTACACGACCTCCCAAATCCAATACTCAAAACAATGACAAATAAAGATAAGCGTACCAAATGCGTACTTCACTACCCTGTCTACCTGTGACTGGGCTTTCAAGGAACTATGAACCTGCACTTGGAAATATATCACAGTTCTTTCAGTGTTGCCGGATTAGAATTCTGGAATGGCCTCTCTGACAGTGCTGTGGGTCTATCTAAACCTCAAGGATTGCAGCAGGTCAAAGAGGCACTTTCTACAAGGACAAATAGGAATGGATGAAATGGTAGCCCAGCCAGAAATAGCCACATTCTGTGAACAAATAATTTTAAAAGAAACCTTCCTACGTAGTCACTTATAAAACATTCTGACCTTGCAACATGCCTGTCAGTTGGGTGGCTGCCAACAGTCCCAGTTTAAGGCTTTTCATTCATTGTTAGTCCACTGGCATTGGTCTTTGTTCTCCCAAAATGAACTTCACATTTTACCAAGTTGTATACCATTTGTCAATTTTTTGCCCACTTGCTTGACCTATCAGTATCTCTCCGTAACCTATTTGTATCACTCTCACAACTTGCGTTTCCACCTACTTTTGTCTCATCTGCAAACTTGGCTACAATACATTTGATTCCTTGTTCGAAGTCATTAATATATATTGTAAACTATTGCATTCCCAGCACTGATCTTTGTGGATCCCCAATGATTACAAGTTGCCAGCCTGAAAAAGAACCTCTTATACCCAATTTCTGTTTCATGCATCAATTCTCTCTTTGTGCAGTACTATGGGTTCTTCTCTCATGACGTCATCTTTTGTGAGGTACCTAGTCAAACATCTTCTCAAAGTTCAAGTACAACACATTTAGTGATTTCCCCCTCTATCCATTCTGGTTGAGACTTCCTTGGAAAGCTTGAATAAATTAGGCAGACGTGACCTTTCTTTCATGAAGCTATGCTAACTCTGCTTGAGGGGGGGATAAAGAAACTAAAGAATGGCAGATGCTGAAAATCAGAAAGAAAAACAAAAACAAATTGCTGTAAAAACTCAACAGGTCTGGCAACATCTTTGGAGAAAAAAAGAAGAGCCACTGGACCTGAAATGTTAACTCTACTTTCATGCTTTTGATGGGTTTAAGGGCCAATTTGCAAATAGCTAACAGATTCAGCCTCAGGCAAAAGGCTTTCAAATAAAAGAAACACTTCTACAAAGAAAGGGGAGCGGCCAGTTCTCCCACTCAGCTTATCTTTGGTTTTTGCAGTCAGGCAATTTTGAGGCTGCTGATCCAAATAACAGCAACATGAAAGAGGTTGTTCTGTGCTGACATCTCTCTGTCCTGTAAGACTGTGTTTGATTTTTCATTTTGTGCCAAGAATGTTTATGGCGATTGTTGTAAGTATTTGGAACAGCATCATTAAGTTGGGATAATCTGTTGGGTTTTTGGATAGGTTACGTTATTCTGTATTCTGTTCTCTTTTATTTGTGTTTCATCCAGTAATCTTATTAATAAATTCTGTTTTATTGAAAACTAAGTGGTTTGACCAGCTGCATCACTCCTGGAATATCTGCATTACACCTGCTTAAAACAACTAGCAAAGTTAGGGTCTGGGCTACTTCCTTGAAATGTTTTGAGGGGGTCTGACATGGTCCATAACACTGGATTCTGAATTTAGTCTGTGTGGCTATTACTGACTTTTACCTTCATCTTAACACTCTCTTTAACTTCCTTGGTTGACTATGATTGATTTATCCCTTTCCTTAGAATCTTTCCTCCTTAGTGGGTTATATTCAGCCCTTTAAGCTGGCTCTGCTACTCAATATAATTGTGAATTATCTGTTTATGTTTCAAATTCCACACTCCTGTCCAGCCTGAATGATTCTAGATTCTCTTTAGGTGAGGGAATCAAAAGTCGCAGTAAAACACTTGTCCTTGGGGAAAAAATTCTCATCTTTGTTCTGAAAGATAGACCCCTAATTTTACCCAGCAAAGGAAACATGCTTTCCATGTTCAACTTATCACGACCATTCAAGATTCATAATACGCTTCAACAAATTTACCCCTCATTCTTTTAACCTCCAGTAATAACAAGCACAGCTTGTCCAACCTATCTTCACAAAACAGTCCAGTCATTATAGATACAGGTTGTACCTCCCTGATCTGACACCCTGGTCCAGTATCCACAGTTGGTTCCAGTTCTAGTCTAAAATTGCTGTTAAGGTTACAAGCCATTGCCTGCAAATGCTTGGTCTGCAGTCACATTTATTTTAGTGAAGCACTTTTAATCTGCCTGGACCCTTTAGTGAAAAGATATATTTTATTGTGCACAGCTCAGTGTGGAGAGTGTAAAATTAATTGCTACAACTCACAGGAACAATCGTCTCTGATGTTAGAGCTTATGTAACTTTATTGTTTCAAGGTTCCATATTAAGGAACATGTATTGTTTTAACGATTTACAGGAGGAAAATTGAATGAACCTTATAATGAAATGCATAAGTATTATGAGCAACATATTGCAAAGTACTTTTTAATAGTGTTTAAGACTCCTGTGTCCGGCAAAGGCCCAGTTCCGAGACTGCTGGATTATGGTGATACAACTTATATCACTCTCGTAAACCTCCTCTGAATTGCCTCCTACACATTTATATCCTTCCGTAAATAAGGAAATCAAACCTGCACACTGTATTCAGGATAGGGTCTTGTCAGCAAACTGCTTGTTCATCAGTCTACCTGAAGGACGAATTGAATCATTGGGTCATATCCTGTTTTATTTATTCAGACAATTCATCAAAACAGACACTATCAGTTAGCTGACATGCCTTTGCTTTTTCATAGAATGGTATGTTTGCTGTTAATTATTAGACACAACTTATTGTTTTAATCCCTGTCCCTCACCAAGGAACTGTATTCATCCCTAGCTCCTTATCCTCAAGCTAAAGTAAATAATTTGTTGACATAAAAAGAATGGATGTTGCACAATATGCCTGTTAAACCCCTATTTAATGTTATTAGACCTATTTTACACATCATTTAAAATGCCTTGCATTTACAATGTTCCATATTGGAAAATTTCTCTTGACATCAAGTCGCTTTGAAATGGTGAAGTTAGTGCTTTATTTTTATACTATTGGTATTTTTTTTTTCAGATTATAAATAGTTTCAAGGATGGGGAAAGAGAGACAATGTTTCTTAGTGTTGTGGATGACTTCTGCTGTCAGAGATAGTATTTAAGATTTGAGTGTTGGCAGCACTTTGGCCCTGCAGGGCAAGGAGTGATTCACTCACCAAAGTCAGTTCACCTAAAGGCTCAATGTATGTGTACAGTTTCAGTGTGATACTTGGGGATATTGATAAGTGTCCCATTGATCCATTTCAGTTTAATGATGTCAGCCAGCAGAATGATGAAGTTTAGAACTCACCTCAGCATCCTGGATTCAGGTGTAAGAATAATAACCTGCTTTATACAGGAAGGTGAAGAGAAGGTGGCATAATTTTGCATCATTCGGGAGGCAGAGTCTGTGATAGATAAGAGTTACAGGCATGGAGAAAGCTAGGCAACTGTTAGAAGGGGGTCAAAACAGTAATTCCCCTGAAAAAGAAGTATACCGTTTTGGATACTCGGAGGGGGGGGGGTACTTAACATGGGCATGCATTGGGATGCAGGTCTCTAGCACAGAGTCTGTCCCTGTTGCACAGAAGGGAAGGGGGAAAAGGAGGAGAGTGTTAGTCTTTGGGGACTCAGTAGGTACAGGGTCAGATAAAAAGTTTGTTCGGAATGAAAGACACTCCCTGTTGGTGTATTGCCTCCCAGATGCCAGGATCAGTGACGTCTCAGATTATGTCTTTGGGGTCCTGAAGGGAGAGGGTGACCAGCCCCAAGTCGTGATCCACATAGGTACCAACAACATGGGTAGAAAGAGGGATAGGGATGTAAGGCAGGATTTCAGGGTGATGGGGTGGAAGCTGAGAGCTAGAGCAGAGTTGTTATCTCTGGATTGTTACCCGTGCTACATATAGTGAGGCGAAGAGTAGGGAGAGATACCAGCTGAACACGTGGCTGCAGGGATGGTGCAGGAGGGTGGGTTTCAGATATATGGATAATTAAGGCTCATTCTGGGGAAGGTGGGATATCTACAAACAGGATGGTCTTCACTTGAACCAAAAGGGTACTAATATCCTGGGTGGGAAATTTGCTAATGCTATTGGGGTGGGTTTAAACTAGCTCAGCAGGGGTTTGGGAACCTGTCTTGTAGTTCCAGTGCACAGGAGAATGAGAGTAGTGAGGACACGGACAGGATTTCACGGTCACAGGAATGTGCTGGCAGACAGCAAGCTGGTTTGAAGTGTGTCTAGTTCAACGCCACAAGTACTCAAAATAAGGTAGGTGAGCTTACAGTATGGATAGGTACCTGGGACTTCGATGTTGTGGCCATTTCGGAGACATGGATAGAACAGGATCAGGAATGGATGTTGCAATTTCCAGGGTTTAGATCTTTCATTAAGATCAGGGAAGGTGGTAAAAGAGGGGAAGGTGTGGCTTTGTTAGTCAAGGACAGTATAATGGTGGCTGAAAGAACGTTTGATGAGGACTTGTCTACTGAGGTGGTATGGGTTGAGGTTCGAAACAGGAGAGAGGTCGCACTGCTGGGAGTATTTTATAGGCCTCCGCAAAGTTCCAGGGATGTGGAGGAGAGGATTGGCAAAACGATTCTGGGAAGGAGTGAAAGGAACATGGCGATCATTATGGGGGACTTTAACTTTACCAACATTGACTGGAAATGCTATAACTCTAGTATGTCAGGTGGATCAGGTTTTGTCCAATATTGTAGAAGGGCTTCTTGACAGAATGTCGAAGGGCTGACAAGGGGGGAGGCGACACTGGATCTGGTGCTTGGTAATGAACCAGGCCAGGTGTTTGATTTAGTAGTAGGGGAGCACTTTGAAGAGAGTGATCATAATTTGATTATGTTTAGTTTAGTGACGGAAAGGGATAGGCACATGCCACAGGACAAGAGTTATAAATGGGGGAAGGGCAATTATAATGTGATTAGGCAAGACTTAGGAGGCATAGATTGGGTAGCAAAATGCAGGGGATGAGGTTCAGTTGAAATGTGGAGCTGGTTTAAGGAACTGATATTGCATGTCCTCGATAGGTCTATCCCTGTCAGGCAGGGAGGAAGTGATAAGGTAAGGGAACTGTGGTTTACGACAGAATTTGCATCTCTTGTTAAGCAGAAGAGGGAGGCTTATGCGACGTTGAGACGAGATGGTTCAGATGGAGTGATGGAGAGGTACAGATTAGTTAGGAAAGATTTAAAGAGAGAGTTAAGAAGAGCAAGGAGGGGACATGAGCAGTCTTTGGCAGGTAAGTTAAGGAGAATCCTAAAGTTTTCACTCAGGAAAAGGAGAGTATTGTAGAGAAGAAGAATGAGATACGGGCCATTAGACTAGAAAGATTGAGGTTAGTAAGGAGGAGATGTTATCAATTTTAGAATGTGTGAAAGTAGATAAGTCCCCTGGGCCAGATGGGATTTATCCAAAGATTCTCTGGGTAACAAGGGAGGAGATGGCAGAGTCTTTGGCCTTGATCTTTGAGTCACTCATTGTCTACAGGCTTAGTATCAGAGGCCTGGAGGATTGCAAATGTTGTGCCCTTGTTCAAGAAGGGCAGTGAAGATGACCCAGGTAATTATAGACCAGTGAGCCTTATGTCTGTTGTAGGAAATGTTTTGGAAAGGATTATAAGAAATAGGATTTATAATCATCTAGCAAGCAACAATTTGATAGGAGATAGTAAACATGGTTTTGTCAAGGACAGGTCATGTCTCACAAACCTCATTGAGTTTTTTGAGAGGGTGACCAAGCATGTGGATGAGGGTAGGGCAGTTGACGTGGTGTACATGGACTTCAGTAAAGCCTTTGATAAGGTTCCACATGGTAGGCTATTGGAGAAAATGTGAAGGCATGGGATTGAGGGTGATTTAGCAGTTTGGCTTTCTGTAAGAAGGCAATGAGTGGTGGTTGATGGAAAATATTCAGCCTGGAGTCCTGTTGCTAGTGGTATGCCACAAGGATCTGTTTTTGGACCAATGTTGTTTGTCATTTTTATAAGTGACTGGGACAGAGGCATAGGTGGGTGGGTTAGTAAGTTTGCAGGTGATGCTAAAGTTGGTGGAGTGTTGGACAGTGTGGAAGAATGTTGAGGGTTGCGGGGGAATTTGGATAAACTGCAGAATTGGACTGAGAGGTGGCAAATGGGAGTTCAATGCAGGTAAGTGTGAGGTGATTCACTTTGGGAAGAATAACAGGAAGGCAGAATACTTGGTCAATGGAAAGATTCTTCATGGTATGGATGTGCAGAGGGATCTCTATGTACATAGATCCCAGGTTGATAGTGCTGTTAAAAAGGCATAGAATGTGTTAGGTTTTATTGAGTACCAGAGCTGTAATGTCATGCTGCAACTGTATAAAACGCTAGTGCAGCCTCACTTGGAATACTGTGTGCAGTTCTGGTTGCCCCATTATAGGAAGGATGTGGACTCATTAGAAACGGTGCAGAGGAGATTTATCAGGGTGTTGCCTGGTCTGGAGCGAAGGTCTTATGAGGAAAAGCTGAGGGACTTGGGTCTGTTCTCATTGGAAAGAAGGCAGCTAAGAGGTGATATAATGGAGACATACAAGACGATCAGAGGATTAGATAGGGTGGACAGTGAGTGTCTTTTTTCCGAGGATGATGACATCAGCTTGTACGAGGGGGCACAGTTGCAAATTGAGGAGTGGTAGATTTAAGACAGATGTCAGAGTCAGGTTACTTACTCAGAGTGGTTAAGGATATGGAATATCCTGCCTGTCAATGTAGTTAACTTAGCCACATTAGGGGCATTTAAATAGTCCTTGGATAAGCACATGGATGATAATGGGATGGGCTTAGATTAGTTCATAGATCAGCGCAACATCGAGGGCCGAAGGGCCTGTTCTGTGCTGTATAGTTCTATGCTCTATAAATCGTAATGGCACTGGACTAGTAATCCAGAACTTGGGCTCGTGTTTCGAGAACATGGGTTCAAATTCCATTATTATTGATAGATTTAAATTCAATAACCTGGAATATAAATCTTGTTTCGGTAATCTCATTGTAAAAACCCAACTGGTTCACTAACATCTGGAGGGAAATCATCTTTGCCTGGTCCAAACTATGTGCCCCCAGAATCTCAGTAACTTGGTTGACTTTTAACTGTCTTCTGAAATTTCCTCACAAACCACTCAAGGGCATTTTAGGGATGGACAACAAATACTTGCCTTTGTCAGCAACGCTGATAGCCCATGAAAGAATTAATAAAGACAGATAGCCCAAGGCACTTCACATCAATGTAACCAGCCAAAATGTGATGCTAAAATAGATATTAGGACAGTTGACCAAATGCATGCACAAAGAGGAAAGTCTTAAGCCTCACATTTGTCCTGAAACGCCTATGCGAGAGTGTCAGGTAAGAGTTGCAACTAATATAAAGAGTAGAATCTAGCTTGACTGTAATGACTCAGTGGTGAAATAGACAGACTGGGTTCATACCTAGAAATGTGGTGCTTAAATGACTGGTACCTCTGAACCCTATCCAAATGAAAATTAGTTTAGGGGTGGAGAGGGGAATCCAAATTTAGTTTAAATAAAAGTAAAGTGGGCATTAGAGATTTGAAATAAAAACAAAGGGCTTGAGAAATTCAACAGGTCTTGCAGCATCTGTAGAGAGACAGGGAAAGTTAACATTTCAAGTCTGATATCACTTGTTTGGAGAACGCATTCTCTCTGTATTGAATTGAATTGCATTTATTGTCACATGTACTCATGAGTACAGTGAAAGGTTTACAAGTTGCCACTTAGTGCCATCTTGGGTAAAAAGGTACCTAGGTACAGAGGAGAAAGTGAGGACTGCAGATGCTGGAGATCAGAGCTGAAAAATATGTTGCTGGAAAAGCGCAGCAGGTCAGGCAGCATCCAAGGAGCAGGAGAATCGATGTTTCAGGCATAAGTCCTTCTTCAGGAATGAGGAAGGTGTGCAAAGCAGACTAAGATCAAAGGTAGGGAGGAGGGACTTGGGGGAGGGGCGTTGGGAATGCGATAGGTGAAAGGAGGTTAAGGTGAGGGTGATAGGCCAGAGAGGGGGTGGGGGCGGAGAGGTCGGGAAGACGACTGCAGGTCAAGAAGGTGGTGCTGAGTCCGAGGATTGGGACTGAGATAAGGTAGGGGGATGGGAAATGAGGAAGCAGGAAAAATCTGCATTCATCCCTTGTGGTTGGAGGGTTCCTAGGCGGAAGATGAGGCGCTCTTCCTCCAGGCGTCGTGTTGCCATGGTCTGGCGTTGGAGGAAGCCAATGACCTGCATGTCCTTGGTGGAGTTCAAGTATTCAGCCACAGGTCGGTTGAGTTGGTTGGTGCGGGTGTCCCAGAGGTGTTCTCTGAAACGTTCCGCAAGTTGGCAGCCTGTCTCCCCAATGTAGAGAAAGCCACATCAGGTGCAGCGGATGCAGTAATGGAGGTGCAGGTGAATTTCTGACGGATATGGAAGGATCCCTTGGGGCCTTGGAGGGAAGTGAGGGGGGGAGGTGTGGGTGCAAGTTTTGCATTTCTTGCGGTTGCAGGGGAAGGTGCCAGGAGTGGTGGTTGGGTTGGTGGGGGTGTGTGGACCTGACGAGGGAGTTGCGGAGGGAGTGGTCTTTCTGGAACGCTGATAGAGGAGGGGAGGGAAATATATCCTTGGTGGTGGGGTCTATTTGGAGGTGGCGGAAATGACAAAGGATGATACGATGTATCTGGAGGTTAGTGGGATGGTAGGTGAGGACCAGTGAGGTTCTGTCCTGGTGGCGATTGGAGAGGCAGGGTTCAAGGGCGGAGGAGCGGGAAGTGGAGGAGATGCGGTGGAGAGCATAGTCAATCACGTCTGAGGGGAAATTGCGGTCTTGGTACAAAGCAGAAAAATAAAGAAAACAAAGTCAAAAGTTAAACATTACAGTCCTTATTAAAATAGTTGAAAAACAAGGAAACACAGTTACGAGTTCAACAACATAGTCTCTATAAGCACCTGGCCATGCTGGCCTTGTACTCCTCCACAATGGCTCAACCTCTCCCCACTGATGCCACGGGCTGTCTGTTCCAGCTCCCGCCCTTGCTGTTGCCCGCCCTGAGCTGCCCCCTCCCGCTCTCGCTGCCGTCCGCCCGCTCCCACTCTCACCATCTGCAGTCCCCAGGACACCGGCTGCCCTGGGTCACTCCCTCCCTCTCTCGCCACCATCCACCCCAGGCCAGCTGCCTTAGGATAATTGCCAGAGGCCAGAGACCTTTTTTTGCTGTCATGTTGGGCATGCCCTCCCCGTGCTGGCTTAATCTCCTCCATAATGATTTCCCCCTCACTGCACAAACTCGTACCTTGCACAAGGTAAAAAGATTATAAATTAAGAAGAAAAAGCGAAAGAATAAAAAAGGCAGATGGAACAGATGGGCCACAAGGAGGAGCCCTCACCCTGTAATGATAATCTGACACCATCTTGTGATTTTTCCAAAGAAGCTATCTGTTTTGCAAAGAATTAAATTTGAGTTCCATTGTAGAACTTCAGCACAAAAATCAAGATTAATGTTCCAGTGTAAGTCTAAAAGGAGCATTGCACTGCTGTGGATAAGATGTTTTGCCAAGGTCCAATTAAGCCTGCTCAGTGTTTGTGCAGATTCTAAGGCACTGTTTTGAAAAAGAGTAAAGAAGTTATTTCTTTTTTTTCTCTTTTTTTTTTACAAAATGCACCAATCTTTATTCAAATTCCACCACTAGGAAGATAGGAAAACACCCGGGTGGCCAGTGACAAACACTGCCCTTCACATCAAGGGACAGTGCTGTGTGATCAAAACAGTGAAGGGGAGGGTAGGGACTAAATCAAAATAGAGTTGGAGGGAGAAATGATGCACTCCACTCCCTGCGGCGCCCACCTCTCCCTGAACAACTCCAGGATGTTGGTCGACACCGCGTGCTCCTTCTCCAAGGACACCCGGGCTCTAATGTAACCGCGGAAGAGGGGCAGGCAGTCGGCCCTAACGACCCCTTCCACGCCCGCTGCCTGGACCTGTTAATGGCCAGTTTGGCCCAAAGAAGTTATTTCTGGTGCCTTGACCAATAATTATTCCTAATCAACAACACGAGAAACAGATTTTTTTAATTGGCGTTTTCTGAGCGCAAACTGTTGCATTTCCTGCATTTACAACATTTCAAAGAGTGCTGCATTAACTGTAAAGTGTTTTGAGGTGTCTGGTGATTGTGAAAAGCTTCATATAAATGCAAGGTATTTTAAAATCTATTATTAATTAAATCTGTTCATTTTAATTTCAGGTGAGAGGCCGTTCGCATGTACTTGGCCAGATTGCAACAAGAAGTTTGCTCGCTCTGATGAATTGGCTCGACACTACCGCACCCACACAGGCGAGAAGCGTTTCAGCTGCCCCATCTGTGAGAAACGCTTCACGCGCAGCGACCACCTGATGAAGCATGCTCGGCGCCATGTCAATTTCCAGCCCAGCATGCTGAACAGGGCGCACAGCTCACGGCCGAGCTCAGTCAGTGATTACAGCCGATCAGATGCATCCAGCCCAGCGCTAAGTCCCGCCAGCTCGCCCTAAACACTCCTGTGCCCGATTACTAAACTTTTGATTTGTCTAACCTCCCAACCGTGGAACTTCACTGCAATAGTGAAAAACAAAAAGAGAAGTTAGATTGGTCGATGTTGAAGGGACAGCATCACCGCTACCGAGTCTTTAAAAAAATTAGAGTTAACAGCTTTAAGAGAAAACACAAGATGACTACACGTTCACCTCAGGATATGTTACTTTTCTTTTAAACTGCACAATAGAGAAAGCAACATGCAGTTTAGATTTAACCTGGTTCAGTTTTTCCCTCAGGGATGACAGTACATTTCTCCTGTACCATTGCCTTGCCTTAAATATTTGCACTCAGATTGCATCGATGTCATGTTGATATGCAGGGGGATACATAGGTCAATTCTGCTTTTGAAACTTTAATGTTTGTGGCTCAAGTGTTAATCATGGGATTGTTGTAACTTGTATGTTCTTCCAAATCACAGCACACGTTTCATTAGTGGCTGAAAGGGGTTTGCAATTTTCCTGGTCATTTATCCAACCTCCTCCAATATGCTGCATATCACTTTCAGAAGGTAACTAAAGAACAATGCACGAGGTGGAGGAATCGGAGCTTTCCTGTTTCTGAGTTAAAGTCATAAGCTGCCAGTGGATGTTGTCTTTCCTGCTGATCACCATGCCTTCTGTCCCTCTCCACAACAAAAACATAATTACTCTGTAAAATTGTATGCAAACTTAGAAAGTTCATGTTGTGAACGAATGAAAAACCAGAAGCCATTCCAAAATGTTCTGAAGATATTTTAGAAGAGTTTTAAGTGCTGTCAAATGTAGTGTATTGTATACTCTAGGTTATTGGTTGCATTGTGGAATGATAATATACATTCCAAAGGAATCCATGTGGACAGTGTACATACTTGCTTTGCATGGAAGCTATTGCCTCTGGCCCCTTGTGTTTGTTGTGTTGATAGGGTCAGCATAGCACTATTGGTACTTGATGCTGAGATCAGGTAACTTTACTCCTGGACCTCTTGCACTCTCTCATAGTAAATGTGTCTGAAACACATCAACTCGCAGATACTCTTTGATAACCTCCTGTATTTATTTTTGGGTTTCTATTTAACTGTAAAATGCAATAGGCTGGTCCTTTTATTAAAAACAAAGAGGAGAATGTATGGTCAAGTTGAGTGGTTAAATGTTTGTGTGTGTATGATGGAAGCTGAATTAATCTCACTGACTTGTCAGTTAAACTGGTACATAAAAAATTGTCTTACGCCACAAGAATTTAAAGTTTATTTCACAATCTACTCCTCTCCATCAAGAGATTGCATAATTTAAAAACTGTAAATATTTTTCTGATAACTTATCCTGCCTACTCATTGCTCTCCCCCTCACCCCCAAAAAAATGCTTCTCTTTCACTGTAGTATTGGTTCCACAAGCAAGCTGCCCTTCAATACCTTCACTCACATTTGAACTTACACTGTGATTATTGATAAGTCTTTAGTCATGAAAGATAGAATAGTCAAAAGTCTGTCCTGTTCTTAACAAATGCTAGCATTTCTCCAGCAGCAATCATTGGAACATTTGTGGGCGGCAGGGTGGCACAGTGGTTAGCACTGCTGCCTCACAGCGCCAGAAACCTGGGTTCAATTCCCGACTCAGGCGACTGACTGTGGAGTTTGCACATTCTCCCCGTGTCTGCGTGGGTTTCCTCCGGGTGCTCCGGTTTCCTCCCACAGTCCAAAGATGTGCAGGTCAGGCGAATTGGCCATGGTAAATTGCCCGTAGTGTTAGGTAAGGGGTAAATATAGGGGTATGGGTGGGTTGCGCTTTGGCGGGTCGGTGTGGACTTGTTGGGCCGAAGGGCCTGTTTCCACACTAAGTAATCTAATCTAATCTAATCTAATGATCAGAAACAGGAACAATTACCAAGAACTGCCTTGAGGGTGGAATGAGCTAATTCAGTAAGGGACGAAATGTATGGTTTACTATTACACTGGACAGTTCATCAGACATATAATCATTTTGGATATGAAATAATACTTTATAATGGTGTGGATTATTATAGGAAGTAGCTGCTCACTGTCATTTGGCAGTTTGTGGAGGTGAACTTCTGAGGCTGCTAAACAAATATGCTCAGACCTCAATGTATTATAGATTGGCTTCCCGATTAAAATAACTCAGATTGAAAGCCCCAAAGAGGCCCACTGTATAAAAGTACACGAAGCTACTCATTTAGGAAGGAAGGCAATTTGAGGAATGGCTATGGCAGGATGAGGACAGAAGTTTTTTTTTAAAAAAGGTTTCTAAAATTGGGTTTAGGACTGGCTACAGCACTGAGATAGTGTTGTCCTTTCACCTCAGAGGTTTTGTTCAAATACCATTCAGAATGGAGCTAACAGTCATCAATTTGAAATTTTGATATCATTGTTTCTGTGCATTGAGATACTGAAACTAATTGCTGCTGCTAAAGCACAGACAATCTCACTCCAAAATGGGGAGAAAAATAATCTAGATTTACCTTTGTTCTCTAACCTGTGCTGTACCTGGCCTAGGAGTGTTTGGTGAGACAGTACAGAGGGAATATTATTCTGCTTCAATTTAATGTACCTAGCCTGGGAATTACATGGTACATCAGTTAACTGCTTCATTCCCACAATGAACATGTCTTAGCTTTAAAATTGAAGCTCCTTCAACTGCCTACTTCTCAAAAATTAATGATCGCAGGTTTCCAGAGAGTCAAGAGTTTTTTGGTTTCATGTATAAGAGTGAGTGATAGCACCAGCTATGTCAGTAATGTTAGCTAATGTTAATGAAGCAAAATTACAAGCTGATCTGTATATTTTAGAGAGTGTGATTCTTTGGTGCTTATACTGTATATTTATATGTAGGGATTGGGCAAGATTCTCCCTTTCCAATCAGACTGTTCAATTTTTCCTCAGGACCTCGTGTGCACATGCTATGTAAATCATTAATTTCTACTTTATCTAAATAAACCAGTTCTAACTTGAGAAGGCCATGTAGTGACTCGCTACATGCATCCAATTATTATTAAAGGGATCACACTTCACAATGCTGGTGCTCACTGCTCTGATGTTCTGCTTTGTATGCTTTTTGTAATTTTACTTTGTACATCAATATTGTGATTATTGTCCTATGCAATCTTTAACATGAGCAAAACTACAAATTTCTTAACAAATAATATGCATGGATAGTGAGGGCTTCTTTTAAATAAATGTTTAAGACTTTCTGTGAGACCCATTATTGAGAACCAAAACTCTGAAATCATAAGATTTATAGAATGGTTACAGCATTTGGCAATCGCTGCTTTTGGCATCATCATTGTCCCAAAACTGTCAATTCTGACCAGATTTCAGAGTCTACAAATGACTTTTTTAAAAATGTGAGCTGGACAGTGAATGTCTAAGGGCTATTTAAGCATCATGTCCATTGTACCTCATTATTGTGCAATCACATATAAAAAAAGCGGTGGGATCCAGTGAAGGCAAGACGACAACAACAATAGATGGAAAGATGAAAACAAAGGCAGTACAAGAATGAGAAACATCAGAGAAAGAGAACTGAGAACACAAAGTACCAAATACAAATAGAATCTTTGGGGGGGGGGGGGGAGAGCAACAGGAAATACATGAATTCATAGATATTTAAGATGTCAGTGTCCATGAGATCAGACTTTCACTGTCTGATGTTGTAACTTCTTACAATTTCCATTATTACTAAGAATCAAATGATGAGAAAACAGGATTAAGCCATTCAACTATTTGAACCTGCTCCACCATTTGATATGATCGTGATTAATGTAACTCTTGATTCAACTTCCCTTTTCCACCTACTTCCAATACAATTTCACTTTCTTGGTAGTTCAAAACTCTAGCTACCTATGCTTTAAAAATATTCAATGATCTTGCCTTCCTAGCTCTCTGGGAAAAAGAATTCCACAGACTCACTGTTCTTTGTGAGAAAAAAATTCTTTTCTTTTTTTTTGGGAGACCCTTTATTTCTAAACCGTACCTTCAAGTTCCAGTCTCTCCCACAATGCCTTCAGCATTCATTCTGTTAAGACCCCTCAGAATCTTTCACATGTCAAGAAGATCTCTCATTCATCTAATTTCTAACATACACAGGTTCAGCTTGTCCCCAACATTTTCTCCTAAGATAGCCACACATCCCAGCAATCAATTGAGTAAACTCTCACTAAACCGCTTCGAATGTATTGTTACGACTCAGAGGTGAACCCCTCTGTTAACTGAACCAAACACCCAGAAAAACTCACCTCGCTTCGTAATGTTAAAATATGAGTGACAGAGAATTCCCAAATTTCACTATTTAAAGAAAATAACATCAGTTCTTTTTTAACTCAAATGTGAACATTAAACAACTACTCACAACTCTGAGCCCCCCTTTCTCTTAACTGCTTGTTATCTGCCTTCAACTCTATAACAATATGTTGTTCCAATAAGACACTCATTAAAATGACATCAACTTAATTTCAAAACCACCGCCAATGTTGTCATGTGTCTTTCTTCTTCCACCTGAAGATCTCCCTGGGTTGTTGTCTTTTTATTGCGAGTATGCTTCAGATGAAAAGGTACCTTTGATAGGAAGTGTTTTCTAATTTCTTTGAGAGCAAGATGTTAACTCTCCACGTGTTTCTGTCTTGACAACAGTTGCTCTCTGACCAATTTTCAAAAAGGTCCACATTTTATACCCTCCAACATCAGACTGGGTCATTGGTTCAATGTATCAAAACAATACATTTTAACTAGATTGGATTTTAGTATCCTGCGGCATAAATTAAATTTATTAGTTAAATTTGAACTGCTTTCAAAGCAGCATCCAAAACTCAGGTATCCATTTCACAGCCAAGTGTTACATATAAGTGTTGCATAGCTTTAAATTAAGAGGGGGTAGATATAGGACTGAAGTTAGGGGTAGGTTCTTCACTCAGCGAGTCGTAAGTTCATGGAATGCCCTGCCAGTAGCAGTGGTGGACTCTCCCTCTTTATGGGCATTTAAGCGGGCATTGGATAGGTATATGGAGGATAGTGGGTTAGTATAGGTTAGGTGGGCTTGGATCGGCGCAACATCGAGGGCCAAAGGGCCTGTACTGCGCTGTATTCTTCTATGTTCTATATTTTCAATTTTCTAGTGCACTCTGGGACTGCCATCTGGTCATAAACATAGGTGCTTGTAATTTCAGTTCAGAACAGCATTCACTCTCTCTTAAAAGGTACAGTACATGCCTTCAAATTCATAACAGTATTTATACACTTTCTTAAACAAGGAGACCAAAACTGTACAATCTTCCATGTGAACTCTCAAACACCTTGTACAACCGTAGCAAAACATATCTATTTTTATATACTATTCCCCTTTGCAATAAACAATATTCCATTTGCTTGCTTAATCACTTATTGTATCTGCATCCTAACATTGTGATTTATACATAAGGATTTGGGTATCCTGGTGCAACAAGAGTTTTGCAGTTTTTTTTAAACAGAATCTCATCTAGACTAGCTATAAAATTTCTGTGGCTACAACATCAAGTCAGAGGCTACAAATTCTGTGGTGAGTAACCATTTCCTGTCTTACAAAGCCTGTCCATCATCTACAAGGCACAAGTCAGGAGTGTGATGGAATACTCTTCACTTGCCTGGATGAGTGCAGCTCCAACAACACTAAAGAACCTCAATACCATCCAGGACAAAGTGTCCCACTTGATTGGCACCAACATCTGCAAATAGTCACTCTCTCCACGATCAATGCACAGTAGCAGCAGTGTGTACATCTGAATGATGCCTGCAGAAACTCCTTGTCTCCTTGGACAGCATCTTCCAAACCCACAACCATTACCATCTGGTTACAAAGGCAAAGTACATGAGAACACCAAACCTTCCAAGTTTTCTTTTGAGCCATTCACCACCCTGACTTGGAAATATATCACCATTCCATCAATAATAATTCACAATAACAGCATTGTGAATGTACCAAATGGACTAAAGTTATTTAAGAAGGTGGGTCTGCACCAACTTTCTCCAGGGCAATAAATGCTGGCCCAGGCAGCAAAGCCATTATCCCATGACAAGTGAAGAAAAAAAGATGCTCATTTAAATATTGTTTTTCTCATCTTCCTGCCAAAGTAGACAAACTCACATTTTCCATGCTGTACCTCATAGGTCAATTTTTCCCCGCTCGCCTAACTTATCTATATCCCTTTGTAGACTTTTTACCTGGTCTTCACAAATTACATTCCTACCTATTGGAGTCATCAGAAAATGTAGCAATCGTACATTTAGTTCCTAGATCTAAGCCATTGATGTACACTGTAAATTGCTGATGCCTCCACACAGTGGCACTCCATCTATTATATCTCACTAATCTACGTATGATCCATTTATGTTTCTTGTTAACTAAATTTTTTTTCTCTATTTGCAACCCCTCTTCCCCATAGGCCTGATCTCTTAATTTGCTCAAATTCTATCTTGCAAATTAACTTCTATAGTTTTGTGCAATTAGTTACAAGAATGAGACTGGAAGTGAATATGTCTGCATTCTCCTACTCAAACTAAACAGAGCAATGAAATTATTTACATTTTTGAATTCGCCACACTGTGTTACAATGACAGATGTCTGACAATATAACAGGTCAGTTTATCCTCGAGCACAAGTATTACAAGATGTCCACATAATTATATCAATTATGCAATCAATTCTTAGTTGAATCATGAAAAGTTTAAAAACAAAAACAGAAGTTGCTGGAAAAGCTCAGCAGATTTGGCAGCATTTGTGAAGAGAAATCAACGTTAACATTTTGGCTCTGGTGACCCTTCCTCAGAAGCCGGGGCTGAAATGCTAACTTTGATTTCTCTTCACAGATGCTGCCAGAACTGCTAAGCGTTTCCACCAATTTCGGTTTTGTTTATGATTTACAGAATCTGCAGTTCTTTCGGTTTTCCTTAAAAGCTTAGAATGCCCTGAAACCACTTCTTCCACAGAGCATGACCAATCTATGGACTCCACCCATTCATGTTAAAAACTCCCACAGCCTAATTAAAATTGTACATCAGTGACCATTATATCTTTGATCATTATTCTAAACTGCTTTACTCAATTTCACCTGTTGCATTATTTTAAGCTCAAAATACAGTTGAAAATAGAAACTTGGCACTTAACCTGACTGAGAAGTGCTCCCACCACCAAACCATCATCTCCCAGACCATCCATAACCTCATCACCTCAGGGGATCTCCCATCCACCGCCTCCAACCTCATAGTCCCACAACCCCACACCACCCGTTTCTACCTCCTGCCCAAAATCCACAAACCTGACTGCCCCAGCCGACCCATTGT
>NC_057749.1:12055735-12056744 GCF_004010195.1 Chiloscyllium plagiosum
ATCTCGGGCGACCGAATCAACATGGACATTTACTATAAACCGACCGACTTCCACAGCTACCCAGACTACACCTCCTTCCACCCTGCCCCCTGTAAAAACGCCACCCCATATTCCCAATTCCTTCGTCTCCGCCGCATCTGCTCCCAGGAGGACCAGTTCCAATACTGTACAACCCAGATGGCCTCCTTCTTCAAAGACCGCAATTTCCCCCCAGACGTGATCGACGATGCTGTCTACCACATCTCCTCCACTTCCCGCTCCTCCGCCCTTGAGCCCCGCCCCTCCAACTGCCACCAGGACAGAACCCCACTGGTCCTCACCTACCACCCCACCAACCTCCATATACATCATATCATCCGACGTCATTTCCGTCACCTCCAAACGGACCCCACCACCAGGGGTGTATTTCCCTCCTCTCCCCTATCAGCGTTCCGAAAAGACCACTCCCTCCGTGACTCCCTCGTCAGGTCCATACCCCCCACCAACCCAACCTCCACTCTCGGCACCTTCCCCCGCCACCCCAAGAAATACCAAACTTGCGCCCATACCTCCCCCCTTACTTCCCTCCCAGCCCCCTACTTCCTTCCAAGGTCCCAAGGGACCCTTCCATATCCGCCATAAATTCACCTGCACCTCCACACACATCATTTACTGCATCCGCTGCACTGGATGTGGCCTCCTCTATGTTGGGGAGACAGGCCACCTACTTGCGGAACGTTTCAGAGAACACCTCTGGGACACCCGGACCAACCAACTCAACCACCCCGTAGCTCAACACTTCAACTCCCCCTCCCACTCCACCAAGGACATGCAGGTCCTAGGACTCCTTCATCACCAGACCATAGCAACACGACGGCCGGTGGAAGAGCGCCTCATCTTCCACCTAGGAACCCTCCAACCACAAGGGATGAACTCAGATTTCTCCAGTTTCCTCATTCCCCCCCCCCCCACCTTGTCTCAGTCCCAACCCTTGAACTCAGCACCACCTTCCTAACCTGCAATCTTCTTC